>NC_133620.1:447210215-447487715 GCF_048593235.1 Sminthopsis crassicaudata
GCCTTTTACTAAAAATATTATTTCCAGTTGATCAGATCATTAAATATACTGAGTGATTTCATTTGTTTGCTTCAAAGCAAAGCATGGCTCTCTAGATAGAGATGGGAAAAGTTATATTCAGACATGGAGATGATATTTTAAAACAATGTTTGAAATGTTATTTATGAGAGAAGCAGAGCTGTATAATGCAGAATTTGGGTTTAAATCCCTACTTTGTTGCTATTGTTGTTGTTTTTTTTTAATTACCTATATACTCTCAAGCAAATTTCCTTCATCTTTCTTACTCAGTTTCTTCATCTGTAAAATGAGAGTGGGATTTCATGATCTTGAAGGTCTCATGTAGCTCTAAATTTGTTACTTGGTTCAAAACCAGTCATTATCTTTCTACCAACCCCTTTTTTCCTTTTTATTTATTTTCTCTGTCTGCAGCATAGCCATTCACCCTGGTTCCAATGTTCCCGACCTTGGGGTTATATTTAATCATTCCCTTTCCCTTCTCTCTCACTCCAATCAGTAGCCAAGTTCAGTCCTTTCCACCTTTGTAACATCTCTCTTATTTGGACTCCTGTTTCTTCCCCCTGATGTTTCTCTAGTTCAAGCCCTCATCACCATCCACCAGCACAATTGCTATAGTTTCCTAACCTCCTGCTTCCATTTTCTTTTAACTCCAATCCACTATACCTGCTCCTATTGCAATCATTTTCATAAGCATGTCAAGTGTCAGTTCAAAATCTTTCTAGTGATATCTTTGGTCTCCTGGGTAAAGATTAAAATGCTTTCCCTGGCATTCAAAGTCCGTTGTAATCTAGCATCACCCTATTTATCCAGTTTTATCTCCTATTTATTACTCCCCAACATACATACCTCAGACAAATAGATCTACAAAGCATCATCTGAACACTCCGAGAATTCTCTCACCTTTGTAGTCTTCCCCACACACAATTCCATCTTCCCTCTCCACCATTTCACTTTTTCATCTCTTCATCCTTTTACTCTTCTCAACTTAAATATCACCTCCTTCATGAAGCTTTCCTGGATCCAGTGGCCACTAACTCTTTCCTCAGATCTGATATAGTACTTCCTCCCTCCCCATTCCCTTGTACTCATCATGCAGAGGTGAGCTACACAATTATTATAATATAATTATAATGATCTTTGTCCTTATCCTTTGCAAGACAATATGTCTTATCTAAATTTTATCTCCCTGCCTGCACCCACTACAGCTATCTAAAATAGGAAGTAGATCTCTATTTTTATTAAAAACTCACTCTAATCACTGTACATGGCAACAACAAGAGCATATGATGATCAATTCTGATGGACAGTACTCTTTCCAATAATGAGATGATTGAGGTCATTTCCAATGATCTTTTGATGGAGAGCCATCTGCAACCAGAGAGAGGATTGTAGGAACTGAGTATTGATTATAACATAGGATTTTCACTCTTTTTTTGTTGTTTGCTTGCATTTTGTTTTCTTTCTCATTTTTTTCCTTTTTAATCTGATTTTTCTTGTGCAGCAAGATAATTGTATAAATATGTATATGTATATTGGATTTAACATACATTTAATATGTTTAACATATATTGGATTACCTGCCATCTAGGGAAGGGAGTTGGGAAAAGGAGAGGAAAATTTGGAACACAAGGTTTTGCAGGGGTCAGTGTTGAAAAAAATTATTCATGCAAATGTTTTGAAAATAAAAAAGCTTTAATTTAAAAAAGAAACTCACTTTATACATGCAGATTAGCACTATCTCTGCAAATTATAATCTTAAAGAATGTTCTAGAATACTATGAGGTTAAGTGACTTGCCTTGAGACCTATAGCCAATACATGTCTGAGGAGATAGAACTTAAGTTTTTCTGGCTGTGGTACCAGCCCACTTCTCTCTTTGCCATGCTGCCTCCTCCACATGTAGTTGTTGTTGAGTCATCAAATTGTGTCCAACTCAATGTGACCCCATGGACTTTGTCAATGGGAGCTCAAAAAATGGATGTTGAATGAATGAATGAATGAATGAATGAAAAAGAACAGATGAATGAATGAGAGTTTATCTGGGAAAGTGAGAGCAACAGGATAATTAATCAGATTTGAGAACAGATTCTACTGCATGGTCCCATTGGAGCTCTTGTCCAAGTGCTTCTTTTCTCTAGGCCATAATTTCCTACTATATATACAGTGGCTTTAGATTAGAGTATATTTAAGATTCCCTCAAGCTCATATATTTTATATAATATTTTGTTATACAGAGAATTACATAATTAAATGTTGTTTGGGAATCAAAATTATTTTGTACAACAACTTAGAATTAAACTAAAAATATTGACTAAAATGCCTGTAACCTTAGACCCAATAAACATAACACTGGTATACTCCAAGGAGATCATAGAAAGAAAGGTCTTACCTACACTTAAGTATTGCTAATAAAGTTAATAAAAATTTACTGAGTAGATATAGTGGGCTAAATACGGTATTAAATCCTGAAGATAGGAATAAAAACACAAAAAAGACAGTTTTAATCCTCAAAGAAAGTAGTTCTAATATGAGAAGATAACCCAGAAAAGGAAGATAGAAAAGTATGGCAGATGGAAGGCAGGGAAAAGGGGGGATTAGGGCAAGACTCATGGAGAAGAATGAATGCATGTTTGACTTGGACACTTTCTTTAAAATTGAGGGTCTGGGAGGAACCAGCCAATTAAAATGAGGGTGTAGAAGAGTGGAAGGTGAAAAGTGCAAGAGCAGATTGAGCCTCTAAGGGGAGGAAGTTCCTATGGCATGGTCAAGAAAGTCCAAGGAATCAATGAGTTGAGGTAAAAAGATCAAATGACAAATTATATTTGAAGTACTTTGGAAATCTTTCAATACTTAATTTAATCTGTGATCATGAGGGCATGGGGACTCTTGGTAGCAGGGCAGATTTGATTCTCTTTCTTCTCCTTATACAGTTCTCCTTCATTTCTTTCTGTACATCTCCCAGAGAATTACTTCCCAATGGTCTAATGAAGTCCTAATTTTCTTAAGGCCTTTTCAATATCAATGTAATCCTGGGGCTATCCATCTTCTATAAACCTGCTTTCCCTACACAATCACTCCCCTATGGAAGACTCCACTTTTCCATGTACTTGATAGAGAATCATTTCCTATTTAAAATTATTTTTAAAATAAAAAAATTATAAAATAAATTATGATTTATTTATATGACTTACTAGTGTAGCTTATTAGACTACTTATAAGTCTTACCCTTTGTAAAGGTGAGTAGGCTTTGAAGGTCTTTTTTTGTTTTCCAATTCTCACTAATTAGCTAATTAGAATGCTACTCTTCTGACTTGCAGTAACTTGGGCAGTCTCTTAGCCAGTGGATGGAGCACCAGGTCTATAGTCAAGCAGACCTGAGTTTTTATATCTAATTATTCACATGGAATCCCCATTAGAATGTAAACTAATGAGAGCAAGGGAAGTTCATGCTTTGACCTTTATAGTTCAATGCTTAGTACATAGATTGGTACTTAGTAAATACCTATTGTTTATTTGACTGACTGACTCCTGAAATCACAGTGATCCATGGCTATACTGAGAAAATGCTGATATTAGAAAGATGGGCTTTGGCCAACTAAATGGTCTGAGATAATTAAGAATACTGCAGTCTCCCAAGTTCAATTCAGTCCTTTCTCCTCTTCTTATTCAATTTTGGGTCAAGATCAGAGTCTATTTAACATGAGGTACAAAGGAAAGAACAGTAGACTTGACTCAGTACTCATAATAACTTCAAGCTTCTGGGTCTTAGTTTTCTCACCCATAAATTGATGAGTTGTATTACATGGCCTCAAAGTTCCTTTCCCATCTCTAAAACTATGATTCTATCATTTTATATGTTAGCAGGTTAATTTAGTAGCTTCTTCATCCAATCTGAAATTGTCAGCTGTCTACCTGCTCAACAATAACACTTCCTGGTTGTATAGGCAATATACATCTTTCATTCCCCATTTTTCTCTGTGTAGATGGCTAGGCTGATCTGTTTTGAGGGTTAGTTCTAATAGAAGCTGCCCTGTAATGATGCAAGGTTCAATTCTATTAGCAAAATGTATTTTACCAACAGGAATACATTTAGCACCACTTCATCTGTAATAGACCTATTTCCCTCCTTTAGACTAGGGGAATAGAGAATTGCATAGACTGTTTAACTCAGTTGCCTTGTTGGTAAGTTTTGCTGAGTTGTTTTCTCTCCCTACACACTCACTTTTAAAATTCTTTGTTATAGAGCATGAATGAGACAAAGATAATTGATAGATAATAAATGAGAAAGAGGAAGAGAGAGAAAGAAAAAGAGGGAAAAGAGAAAAAGAGAGAGTAAGAGAGAGAGAGAGAGAAAGAGAAACAGAGAGAGTGAGAGTAAATATGTGAGCATTAAGTAAGTACTATGTTCTAAACACTGAGGATATGTGTAAAAGAAAGCAAGGCAATCCCCATCCTCCAGAAGCTTATATTCTAATTCAAGTTGACAACATATAAAGAGATGATGGAAAGAGAAGGTAGGGGCGAAGAATATAGCATGGAGACTGAAGAAAGTGTTATAGTGGCCTGGATCTGGCTAGTTGAGACAGAAGCTGCCCTAACAGAACTTAGGGGTAGTGGAAGCCAGCATGGAGAATGAGATTTTCTGTGGAGTGGAGATACATGGAGAGTGAAGCTCTGACTGAGAGATTGTAGGAAGTGGTACAAAATTGAGATATATTTAGAAGTGAAGGAGAGACAGAAACAAAAGACATCAATAAAGAGCAACTTTTAAAAAGTGGTTGTTCATCAGTAGGGAATCCCTTCTTAGTACGCACTTTTTGCAGGATATTTTCAGTGACAATTTTGAACACCTTTGATGACCCCTTCCTCTTGTTTGATGTACATTTCATGTTGAATGAAAGTTCTGGAACATATTCTCAAGTTGCAATGACTTTGAGTCCAGTCCCAGCATCAGACCAAATCTGACACGAGAGGACCGACCAATCTGGGAGAAGAAAGTTCACTAGGTGATGGATTTTTAATACTCATCCACTGATAAAAATGCAAAACATCTCTTAATTTTCCATCTCTGGCTTCTTAAAGAGATCTTGACTGAGGATGGAAAAAGGGGACCAAGAACAGAGAATCATTCTGCTTCTTTTGAGTTTGCAAAAATTAACATAACCTTCATTATTCTCAAAAGAAATCTTTGAACTCCATGTAAATGCCAGCTACTATTAATTGATAATTATTCAGTAAACAGGCAGGAACAAGGCATCCAGGGAAGGAAATCTCCCCATTTTTATTTCCTATCCCATGGCCAGTCACCTGCTATTCCTTTCATTCCACTATGTTTGGAAGGACCAAGCACATTCTGATTAAAGATGGTTTTCTGGGACTCTCTTCAAAGCAGAAAAATAGAAAAGGAGGGGAATTGTGTGGGAAAAAGCTTTTCTTCTGTACATTTTTCTTTCTCACAGTGTGCATGTGGGGAAATAGGCAAGTAAACAGGGTAGTTTGTAGAATGAAGAACACCTACAGTGCCTTCTAATTCCAAGAGAATGCTTTGATGCTGGGAGTGCATTGTGGTTTTATTGAAGCCAGCATTTCCTCCTACTATGCCAACTAAAACTCCTTTGCAGCTTCCTCCTATGCGGTTCTTATGTATGCTTTATCATAAGAACTCACATTTGTACAGAATCAGAAGGAAACAGGAGGAGACCTCAAGGATCCTACATTTCAACTCTCTCATTTACAGAGAAGGAAACTGAGATCCAGAAATTCTTGACTCATCTCAGATCTGAATAAGATCTCAGAGGCCATTTTGTTCAATCCCCTTCATTCTGTAAATGAAGAAACTAAGGCTCAGAGAAGGAAGGTGACTTGCGCCAGTCTGTCCACACCAGTGAAGGGATCATTTTTCTAAGGGTATGAAGGAACAGCTCTGTGATCTAAAGGCAAGACTAATATTGGATATTTTTCACTCATTACCTTGTTTGAATCCAGGATTCCAAATCCCCTTGATAACCAATCTAGAGGCCATTTTGATTAAAATGGTCACTTAAATCAAACCTCTCCCATTTTACAATAGAAGAAACTGAGGTGCACAGAAATTTGTTGTTCATCCTTCATTCTCTCAGAAGATTGATGGCAAAGAAATTTAATGAAATTTAATAAATGGTTTGATAATACATGATAATAATGATTTGATAATACATGAAATTTAATAAATGATTTGTCCAAGGTCACACGATTAATACAATTTAAGGACTGATTTAAACTCAGATATTCTGAATTCTACTCTTTGCAGTGTACCATGTGCTACATAAAGTTCTCTAGAGTTTATAAACAAAATGGTGTTTTGGCAACAACTCTCTGAGAGGAAAATGTATGTATCTTAACTTGTTTCCTATGTCTCCACTATCAAAGGACTTATTATGTAATGCTCTATCTTCTTGGCACCTGTGTTATCAAGTTTTCCTGGACTTCCAGAACATGTAGGAGCTTGTATGTTACTGGTATACCTGAAAGGACTCAAAATCACTTGTCTTCTAAGATCAGGCATCAGATTAGGACTCTGATGGAATATTGTCATCCCCCATTTTACAAATGGGGAAACCAAGACCCAGAGGAATAAAACAACTTGCTTTCCTAATAAATTTGAAAGTTGAAACTCACATCTAAACCTTTAGAGGAAATAAACCTAAATAATAGAAAATTACTGCATGTGTTTATATGTCAATCTCGTTTCCTCAGATAAAATATCTGAGCAATTTGAGAGCTCATTTCTGTCTGAGGGGAAGAAATGAAATAACCAACTGTCATTTTTCTCCTTCATATCTCATCCCTTCATTCTTTGTCTACTTGAGTTACCAAGTTCCCACCTGGTCACTCTCACTCCTTTCCTGTCCCTTTCTTCTGATCTCAGTCAATTATGTCTTATATAACTCTATGTTGAGGAAGGAACTGTGGCTATATCTTAGTGGAAATCTCCTTTCTTATTTCACTGTATTTCCTCCCCCAGGGTTCTCACATTTTAAGCCAATTGGTATGGAAGCCTTATTAAAGAATCATAGGACCATAAACTGAGAGCTGAAAGAACTTTGGTGGTCATCAAGTCCAGTTCCTTCATTTTATAAATGGTAAAACAGAGGCATAGAGAAGTTAAGGAAATGCTTAGGCTCTCACAACTAGGAAGTTAACAAATCAATCTATTTATTCTAAAACTTTCAGCTGAGAACCTGATTAAGTGAAATGATTTGTTTAAGGTCACATAGTTTATATGTGGGACTAGCATTTGAACTCGTATTTTCTGATTACAAAGTCAGTCTTCTTCCTCTTCTTCTCCCCCTCACTGGAAAAAAGTATTTGGGAAATGAACCTGTGCCTTCTTTCATTTCTAATATTCTAGGATGCAATCCCAGGTTTGCTCCTTAACCACTTCTATCTTCTTCTGGGAACAAATTCAGAAACCCTCTAATCTTAATCTTAGAGTTTAGCCTTACCACAAACAGGACAAATGTTTTTTTTCATATATGGCCCAATTGGGTCTGTCATCAGTTCTCATCCCATCCTCAATTTTTGAAAAATCACATTTGCTCAAATGTTCTAATTTTTTTTAATTCATTTTTCCAAATTATCCCCTCCCTCCCTCCACTCCCTCCCCCCGATGGCAGGTAATCCCATACGTTTTACATGTGTTACAATATAATCTAGATACAATATATGTGTGTAAATACCTTTTTCTTGTTGCACATTAATTATTAGCTTCCGAAGGTATAAGTAACCTGGGTAGATAGACAGTAGTGCTAACAATTTACATTCACTTCCCAGTGTTCCTTCTCTGGGTGTAGTTATTTCTGTCCATCATTGATCAAAATGTTCTAATTTTAAAGAGAAATAGTGTTGGTAACTTCTAAATTTTAAAGGGAATAAAAGTAGTTTTGAACATTACAAATAATTTAAATTATATTAAAAGCTAAGATTTTCAAGAAGAAAAGTTTAATTTTGCAATTTGTTACTAAGTGCGTAATAATAACATTTAAGAGGGAACCAAATTTAAACTGAAAACTCAAGATTTCAATCATAAAAGTATGGTATAATAAAGAAATCATCAAGTCTATTGTCAGAGGACCTGTCTTTGTAATATTTATTACATGAACTTAGGAAAGTAAATTACTTTGTCTTTCTGGGTCTCAGAAAGGTCTTTCTCATCTGTAAAATGAGTGGGTTAGACTAGATGATCTTTATGGTTTCTTCCTCCATTTAAATTTATGATAATTCACAAAGTTTTATCATTTCCTGAAACACACTCTGATTTTTGTGTGCTTATTCCCTGAAGCAAATTGGTTGGAAAGGGTGCATTTTTTTTTTTTTTTTTTGTGAAGAGTTTGAGAATATTGCTAAAAACCCTGTGGATTCTTTGCTTGGTTTAGCCTCAAGGTGAAAACATTAAGATCATTTTATCTCTACACCAGCTATAATTAGGGACTAATCTTCAATCTCTTACTATTAACAATCAATTCTACTACAGAGAGGCTCAGTTTTGAAAGGGGAAAAAACAATTTCTAAAAATTCCCATTACAAACCAAATATATTGATGCAAATGAAAGAAAGAAGAAGAAAAACAAAGATTTTTCAAATTGTTTTAGGATTCTTTGTAAAACAAAAATACCTGAACAAGAAAAAAAGAAAGAAAGAAAAACGAAGTGTACCATGATGGAAAGAGTTCTGGATTTAGAATCAAAGAATCTGAGTTCAAATTCTAGCTCTGTTAGTTTTTCATCTAATTTAGATTTTTTTCCTCAGTTACTTGTAAACAAACATCTTTAACATTCTTCTAAAAAATTTTAGTTCCAAATGCTTTCCCTATCTCCTTCAAGTAATTTAATATAGGTTATTATGTGCAGTCTTCAAAATATTACCATATTAGCAAGGTTGCAAAAAATACTGACAAAATAAAAACAAGAATAATAAGAAAGTTTTAAAGTATGTTTCAAATGATATTCAGACACCTCATTTCTTTCCCTAGAGGTGGGTACCATGTTCCTCATAAGCCCTTAGGAATATATACCCTTAAATAGCTCAGAGTAGCTAAGTTATCCACAGATGATTGTCCTATAATGTTACTGTTACTATGTACAATATTCTCTTGCTTCTGCTCATTTCACTTTGCATCACTTCATATTAGTTTTCCCAGGTTTTTTCTGAAAGGAACTTGCTTTTCATTTCTTATGGCAAAATAGTATTCCATCACAATCTTAAACCACAACATGTTCAGTCATTTCCCACCTGATCTCTTTAATTTCCAATTCTTTGCTACCATTTAAAAGAGCTGCTAAAATAGTTTATACACACAAATCTTTCTTTTTCTTCTTTCCATTTGGAATACAGACTAATAATAGTATTGATAGGTCAAAGGATAGGCAAGTAAACAATAACAAAAAGTGAAAATACTATGTTGTGTTCTACACTCAGTCCCCATAGTCCTCTCATTGACTCTTTCCATCACAAGACCTTTGGAAGTGGTTTGAATCACCTCACTGTTGAAAATCATTATGTCCATCAGAATTGATCATTGTATAATCTTGCTATTGCTGTGTATGATGATCTCCTGATTTCTCACTTCATTTAGCATCAGTTCATGTAAGTCTCTCCAGGTCTCTCTGAAATCAGCCTGTTGGTCATTTCTTATAGAACAATAATATTCCATGACATCAATATACTATAACTTATTGAGCCATTGCCCAACTGAAGAACATTCATTCAGTTTCCAGTTTCTTGCCATTACAAAAAGGGCTGCCACAAACACTTTTGCACGTGTGGGTCCTTTTCCTTTTTTTGTGATCTCTTTAGGATACAGACCCAATAGAATCTGACACTATTTCTTAGCCAATACCAGATTGCTTTGATAATTACTACTTTTTAATAAGTCTGAGATCTAATACTGCTAAGCTATCTTCCTTTCTTCATCAATTCCCTTGATATTTTTGAATTTTCATTCTTCCAAATAAATTTTGTTATTTCTAGCTATGCTACTGACAATTTACGTGTCCTTAGGCAAGTCATTGGAGATTTCTCTGTGGTGTAAAAGAGGGGGCTGGGGAATATAACTACTTGTATGACCTTGGTATTATTAAGCTCCCTTGATTTCAATTCCTTTATCTGGCCAATGGGATGACATAGTGGATAATCACACAGGGCTTAGAGTTAGGAAGACCTCAGATACTTACAAGCTATGTGAAAAAATCACTTAAGCCTATTTGCCTCAGTCTCCTCATCTATAAAGTGAGCTGGGAAAAAAAATGTCAAATCACTCTAGTATCTTTGCCAAGAAAACCTCAAAGGGATTTATGAGAGTTAGATATGACTAAAACAATTGAATAAAAATCTGCACATTGAAGGGATTGAATTATATGACCTCTGAGATACCTTCTAGATCTAAGCTTATGGTTTTAAATCCTAAGGACTCCCTAGAGATCAGAGGAATCCTATTGGGGAATCCATCTGAAATGGTATTTAAAGACTTCAACTGGCATTTAACTTTGTTCATGAGCACACCAATAGAATGAATGAGACCTCTATATTACTACTTTCAGTGATACTCTGAGTGAAAAGAATTGTATTAGGAAAGAAGAAACGAGTTCTGCTTTTGTCTTTTCTATAAACTAGTTATGAGATGTCAGACAAACTATACCTCTCAAGTTTATACACCTAGAAAATGAAAATACTGGACTAGACTTCAGAGATCCCTTGCAGGTCTCAACATTTGATCATTATTTCATTCTAAAATTTAGAACTTTCATCTTATTGAAGAGTGTTTGAGTTAACAGTGGTATTATAGAGAAGAATATTTTGTCAACACAAAATCACATTCTTGACAGTCTAAGAGGAAACAATTGAGCTACAATTATCTTTAGCCTATCACACATAGCAGTTGTTCTTCACTTGTGTTGTATTCTTTGTAACCCCCTTTTGGGTTTTCTTGGCAAAGGTTTGGCATTTCCTTCTCCAATTCATTTTACTGAGAAGAAAACTGAGAATTAAGTGACTTATTTGCCCAGGGAGCTGAAGATGGATTTGAACTCATGAAGATGAATATTCCTGATTGCAGACCTAGTGCTCTGTCTGCTGTGCTGTGCTATGTAGTTACCTTACATAGTGGTAATAATGTGCATTTCCATTAGTTGTGGTACTATTATTCTAGTCATTAACAAGTCAAGTCCCATCCTTCCCAAGGAGATAAAATAATTTTAAAAACTGGTGCACATGGAGTAGGGGTACAGAATTGAGGAACTGGGGGAGGGACCAAGTATAATGTTTTCATCTCTAAATTGTAATCATTCTCTTGGAGCAGGCTTCTTGGGGGAGCTTCTGGAGGCAGCCTTAGTTTCAGTTCAGTTCAATAATCCCAAATGCAGCCAGGAGTTAAAGTCCAAATCCTTTATTGTCTCTTCCAAAATCTTATCTCCTTCACTTGGGGCTCAACTAGTTTTCTGGAGGCCTTCCTTTCTCCTTGGTTCCCTAGAGCTTTTGCTGCTAGTCCTTTGTCTCTGCCAGCATCAGCCTTTCTTCTTCCCAGTGTCTCCATCCAGCACAAAGGTGGAAATCGGAATGAATCTTGACTCTGAATCTCCTGAAGTCCTCTCCCGAAGTTCTCCCAAAGTCCACTGAAGTTCTCTAGAAGTTCTCCTTGGTCCTGAGAGCTTCCTGCTTATATGTTGCCCACTGAGTACACACCAATCATTTCATTACTAGGAAACCATTATTTGTTGTAGGATTAAATCAATGCTAAATTAGATTTTACCATTGTCTCCTCAATTCCACTGAGTACCTTGTTTCAAGTTCTGGCCCATAACATCTCCTTGTAGGGTCAGATCAATCATACTGAACAATGCTAAATTAGATACTTATTGTCTCTGTTCATTCCAGTGACTTAGCACCTTGTAAGAATCCTGACAACCATGTGTCCTAATTGCCTGCTGAGGTCAGAATTTGCCACCAAACTATAGTACCATCCCATAGCACTCCATTTCATTCTATTCACTCTATTCCAATTTCTATCCATTCCATTCTTCTTATGCTATTAGGTTCTTTTTCATTCCTTTCCATTTCATATACTCTCTAGCTACAAATTCTGCTTTATTCTACCCATTCCAGTCCACTCTACTTTGTTATAATCCACTGTATCCTTCTTTATTTTATTCCATTTAAATCTACTGATTCCCACTCTGGATGGGAATGTGTGATTCCCACCATTTTATTTCATTCAATAGTAATTGACTCTATTCTATCCCACTCTGTTCTATTTTATTCCACTTTATCGCAATCCACTTAATTTCCTTTTCTTGTATTCTACTCTAGATCCTTCACTTCCCTACCAAGCATTCTGTTCCATTTCATCCCATTTTCTCCTCTTTTTAAGGCATTCTATTCACTTTTGTTATACTGCATTCTACTTGCTCCCTCTCCACTCCATTTTTTTTATTCTGCTCTACTTCATTCTATTCCATTGTTCTGCATTCCACTCCCCTTTATTCCATTTGACTGCATTGGGTTCTATTTTTCTCCATTCCATTCTATTCTATGCCAAACAATTCCACTCTATCCTTTGCCATTTTGTTCCATTATATTTGACTCACTAGCAGTCCATTCCACACCAATGGGTTCTACCAATTCCATTTCATTAAACTCCCCTCCATTTCATTTTACTCCATTCGATAGCAATCAATTCTATTCCACCCCATTCTATCACGTTGCACTGTGTTCTATTTTATTATACTGTGGGGTAAGTGACATCATTTCAT
Source organism: Sminthopsis crassicaudata (assembly GCF_048593235.1). NCBI lineage: Eukaryota > Metazoa > Chordata > Mammalia > Dasyuromorphia > Dasyuridae > Sminthopsis > Sminthopsis crassicaudata. The sequence continues at coordinate 447,223,018 of NC_133620.1, forward strand.
CTTTCTATTTATAATACCATTCCATTCTATTCTCCCCTTTTCCATTTTATTTTTTTCCCATTCTACAACCTCTGGCTATACTCCAACCCATTCTTTTTATGTCCCCTTCCTCTCCATTCTGTTCTATTTGATTCCAGATTGAGTGCCTACTATGTGCCCACTAACACGAAAATGGCCTATTGCATCTGTTGCTTGATTTAATCAATTCATCAAAAACAGCAGTCAAACTAGTTGCTTGGCAACATATAGAGAAAATGATAGGTGAATTGAATTTTTCCCCATTTCATCACACTGCTACAGCATCATGTAGACACAGTCTGGGGTCAATTTGGTTGACTGTGAATGTCTCTTTTTTCTTTTGAGCTGGTGGCAAAGGGATCTGTATTGTGGTTTGTTTTGTATTGTCTGTAAATGGGGAATATTTTATCAGCAAAGAGAATAAATTCTCAAATTCCAGCTCTCCCAATCTAGGAAGAAATATTTATCACAGGAAAAGCAATGTGCAAATGAGAGCATGAGGCTTTCGGTGTTTTACAGCTGCTGTTGCTGCTGCTGCTGTTGGGAACACAAAACACTCTAAGCTCTGTAGGCAAACTCTTTCCAACTGGAATACGCTCAAATGCCAAATACCTGCCACCAAGAGAGCCAAGTAGACTAAGTGTTACCTGAAAAATGAGTTTCTTTGCTGTCTATGGTCTTTGGGTGCCAACCAAAACTCCATACGAGTTGACATTTAAATAGCCATTTAAACTTTACAAAGCTTTTTTTTTTTTTTTTTTTTTTTATTATATATATATATATATATATATTATAATATTATCCCTTGTATTCATTTTTCCAATTTACCCCCCCTCCCTCTATTCCCTCCCCCCGACGACAGGCAATACCATACATTTTACATGTGTTACAATATAGTCTAGGTACAATACATGTGTGCGAATATCACTTTCTTGTTGCACAATAAACATTAGAATCCGAAGGTACATGCAACCTGGGCAGACAGATATTAGTGCTAACAATTTTCATTCCCCTCCCAGTGTTTCTTCTCTGGGTGCAGCTACCTCTGTCCATCATTGATCAACTGGAAGTGAGTTGGATCTTCTTTATGTTGAAGATTTCCACTTCCATCAGAATACATCCTCATACAGCATTGTTGTTGAAGTGTACAGTGATCTTCTGGTTCTGCTCATTTCACTCAGCATCAGTTGATTTAAGTCTCTCCAGGCCTCTCTATATTCCTCCTGCTGGTCATTTCTTACCGAGCAATAATATTCCATAACCTTCATATACCACAATTTACCCAACCATTCTCCAACTGATGGACATCCATTCATCCTCCAGTTTCTAGCTACAACAAAAAGAGCTGCCACAAACATTTTGGCACATATATGTCTCTTTCCGCTCTTTAGTATTTCTTTGGGATATAATCCCAGTAGTAGCGCTGCTGGGTCAAAGGGTATGCACAGTTTGATAACTTTTTGGGCATAATTCCAGATTGCTCTCCAGAATGGCTGGATTCTTTCACAACTCCACCAGCAATGTATTAGTGTCCCAGTTTTCCCACATCCCCTCCAACATTTGTCATTATTTGTTCCTGTCATCTTAGCCAATCTGACAGGTGTGTAGTGGTATCTCAGAGTGGTCTTAATTTGCATTTCTCTGATCAGTAGTGATTTGGAACACTCTTTCATGTGAGTGGATATAGTTTCAATTTCTTCCTCTGAGAATTGTCTGTTCATATCCTTTGACCATTTATCAATTGGAGAATGGTTCGGTTTCTTATAAATTTGGGTCAGTTCTCTATATATTTTGGAAATGAGACCTTTGTCAGAACCTTTGTTTTTAAAAATATTTTCCCAATTTGTTACTTCCCTTCTAATCTTGTTTGCATTAGTATTATTTGTACAGAAACTTTTTAGTTTGATGTAATCAAAATCTTCTATTTTGTGATCAATAATGATCTCTAGTTCTCCTCTGGTCATAAATTCCTTCCTCCTCCACAAGTCTGAGAGGTAGATTATCCTCTGTTCCTCTAATCTATTTATTATCTCCCTCTTTATGCCTAAATCATGGACCCATTTTGATCTTATCTTGGTATATGGTGTTAAGTGTGGATCCATATCTAATTTCTGCCATACTAATTTCCAGTTTTCCCAACAGTTTTTTCCGAATAATGAATTTTTATCCCTAATGTTGGAATCTTTGGGTTTGTCAAAGATTAGATTGCTATAGATGTACCCTTTTTTGTCCTTTGTATCTAATCTGTTCCACTGATCTACCGGTCTATTTCGTAGCCAATACCAAATGGTTTTGGTGACTGCTGCTATATAATATAGCTTTAGATCAGGTACACTTAGACCACCTTCCTCTGAGTTTTTTTTCATTAGTTCCCTTGCAATTCTTGACCTTTTATTCTTCCATATGAATTTTGTTGTTATTTTTTCTAGGTCATTAAAATAGTTTCTTGGGAGTCTGATTGGTATAGCACTAAATAAATAGATTAGTTTGGGGAGTATTGTCATCTTTATTATATTCGCTCGGCCTATCCAAGAGCACTGAATGTCTTTCCAATTATTTAAATCTGACTTTATTTTTGTGGCAAGTGTTTTGTAATTTTTCTCATATAATTCCTGACTTTTCTTTGGTAGATGGATTCCCAAATATTTTATACTCTCAACATTTGTTTGGAATGGAATTTCTCTTTGTATCTCTTGCTGTTGCATTTTGTTAGTGATATATAAAAATGCCGAGGATTTATGTGGATTTATTTTGTATCCTGCCACTTTGCTGAAATTTTGAATTATTTCTAGTAGCTTTTTAGCAGAGTCTTTGGGGTTCTCTAAGTATACCATCATGTCATCTGCAAAAAGTGATAGTTTGATTTCCTCATTTCCTACTCTAATTCCTTGAATCTCTTTCTCGGCTCTTATTGCCGAGGCTAGCGTTTCTAGTACTATATTGAATAGTAATGGTGATAGTGGGCAACCTTGTTTCACTCCTGATCTTACTGGGAAAGGTTGCAGTTTATTTCTATTGCATATTATGCTTACTGACGGTCTTAAATATATACTCCTGATTATTCTAAGGAATAATCCATTTATTCCTATACTCTCAAGAGTTTTTAGTAGGAATGGATGTTGGATTTTGTCAAATGCTTTTTCTGCATCTATTGAGATGATCATATGGTTCTTATTAATTTGATTATTAATATGGTCAATTATATTAATAGTTTTCCTAATATTAAACCAGCCCTGCATTCCTGGAATAAATCCTACTTGATCATAGTGTATTATCTTGGAGATGATTTTCTGAAGTCTTTTTGCTAATATCTTATTTAAGATTTTAGCATCAATATTCATTAAGGAGATTGGTCTATAATTTTCTTTCTCAGTTTTCGATCTACCAGGTTTAGGTATCAGTACCATGTCTGTGTCATAAAAGGAGTTTGGTAGGACTCCTTCATCCCCTATTTTTTCAAATAATTTATATAACATTGGGGCTAATTGTTCTTTAAATGTTTGGTAGAATTCACATGTGAATCCATCTGGCCCTGGGGATTTTTTCCTGGGGAGTTGATTAATAGCTTGTTCTATTTCTTTTTCTGAAATGGGACTATTTAAGCAATTTATCTCCTCCTCTGTTAATCTAGGGAGCCTATATTTTTGGAGAAAGTCATCCATTTCACTTAAGTTATCAAATTTATTGGCATAAAGTTGGGCAAAGTAACTCCTTATTATTTCTCTAATTTCCTCTTCATTGGTGGAAAGATCCCCCTTTTCATTTGTAAGACTATCAATTTGATTTTCCTCTTTCTTTTTTTTGATCAAATTTACCAAAGGTTTATCTATTTTATTGGCTTTTTCATAAAACCAACTCTTGGTTTTATTTATTAATTCAATAGTTTTTTTACTTTCAATTTTATTGATTTCTCCTTTTAATTTTTGTATTTCGAGTTTAATTTTTGGTTGGGGGTTTATAATTTGGTCTTTTTCTAGCCTTTTAAGTTGTAAGCCCAATTCGTTAATCTTCTCTTTCTCAATTTTCTTCAAATAAGCCTCTAAAGATATAAAATTTCCCCTTATTACTGCTTTAGCTGCATCCCAAAGATTTTGATATGATGTCTCATCATTATCATTATCTTGGGTGAAATTGTTAATTGTTTCTATAATTTGCTCTTTCACCCAGTCATTCTTTAAGATGAGATTATTCCGTTTCCAATTACTTTTTGGTCTATTTACCCCTAACTTTTTACTGAATGTAGCTTTTATTGCATTGTGATCTGAGAAGAAGGCATTTATTATTTCTGCCTTCCTACATTTAATTTTGAGATCTTTATGTCCTAATATATGGTCAATTTTTGTATAGGATCCATGAACTGCTGAGAAGAAAGTATATTCCTTCCTATTGCCATTCAGTTTTCTCCAAAGGTCTATCATACCTAGTTTTTCTAATGTTCTATTTACTTTTTTAATTTCTTTCTTGTTTGTTTTGTGGTTTGATTTGTCTAAATCTGAGAGTGCAAGGTTGAGATCTCCCACTATTATAGTTTTACTGTCTATTTCTTCTTGCAGTTCTCTTAACTTTTCCTTTAGAAAGTTAGATGCTATACCACTTGGTGCATATATGTTTAGTATTGATATGGCTTCATTATTTATGCTACCTTTCAGCAGGATATAGTTTCCTTCCTTATCTTTTTTAACGAGATCTACTTCTGCTTTTGCTTGATCTGAGATAAGGATAGCTACCCCTGCTTTTTTGGCTTTACCTGAAGCATAATAAGCTCTGTTCCAACCTTTTACCTTTACTCTGTATGTATCTCCCTGCTTTAAGTGTGTTTCCTGTAGACAACATATTGTAGGGTTCTGCTTTTTGATCCAATCTGCTATCCGTCTCCGTTTGATGGGATCGTTCATCCCATTTACATTTACAGTTAAAATTACTAATTCTGTATTTCCTGCCATCGTATTATCCCCAGATTATACTTTTTTCCCTTGACCCCCCTGATCCCCCTCCCCGATATTTAATTTACAGACCCCCCTTGTGACGCGCAACCCTCCCTCTTTTTTTTTTTTTTAGGATCCCTCCCCCCTCCCTCCAAGTCCCTTCACTTATTCTCCTTTTCCTTTCCCCTTTTCCTCTCCCCCCTTTTAATGAGGTGAGAGAAAATTCTCTGAAAAACAAATATGTTAATTATTTACTCTTTGAACCTCTTCTGATGAGAGTAAGATTCACACAATGATTCTCCCCCTCACTAAGTTCCCTCAGATATGGTGTATTTTCTATGTCTCTTCCTGGGATGTAGTTTCCCTCTTTTTATCACTCCTTCCCCTTTTTCTGAACCGACCTCCTTCCCTTTACCACACCCCCCTTTTTTTCTTTTATATCAGTAAAATCAAATTATCCTTGAGTATTTTTTATATACCCACAACAAAGTTACAGTTCTCAAGGGTTCTGTGTACCTTTTTCTGTTTCTCTTCAGTCTTGTGGATGTAGATCAAATTTTTTGTTTAAGTCTGGTTTTTTTCTTAGAAACATATAGAATTCCTCTGTTTCATTGAATGACCATCTTCTTCCATGGAAAAAGATGCTAAACTTAGCTGGGTAGTTCATTCTTGGTTGCAGTCCTTGATCTTTTGCCTTTCGGAATATCAGGTTCCAGGCCCTTCTATCTTTTAATGTGGAGGCAGCCAGATCTTGGGTGACCCTTATTGTGGCACCTTGGTATTTAAATTGTTTTTTTCTAGCTGCTTGCAGGATTTTCTCCTTTGTGTGGTAATTCTGCAGCTTAGCCACAATATTCCATGGTGTTCTTTTTTTAGGGTCTATTTCAGAAGGAGTTCGATGAATTCTTTCCACATCTACTTTCCCTTCTGTTTCTATTATCTCTGGACAGTTCTCTTTGATAATTTCCTGTAAAATAGAATCTAGGCTCTTTTTTTGGTCATAGTTTTCTGGAAGTCCAATAATCCGCAGATTATCTCTCCTAGATCTATTTTCCAGGTCTATAGATTTTCCCAGTAAGTATTTGACGTTGTTCTCCAGCTTCTCATTTTTTTTGTTTTGTTTGACTGATTCTTGGGTTCTCTGTGAATCATTCATTTCTATTTGTTCCATCCTGACTTTTAAGGAGTTATTTTCTTCTTTCACAGTTTTTAGTTCTTTTTGTAAATGCCCAATTTCGTTTTTAAATGAATTATTTTGCTCTATTGAGTTTTTTTCCATTTCCCTAATTTTTTTTTTTTGAGAATTATTTTCTTTTTCCAATTCAGAAATTCTATTTTCTTGAGACTTTTTTATCTTTTCCAATTCAGATATCCTACTTTCCTGTGTTTTTTTAACCTTTTCTAATTCACTAATTTTGTTTCCCTGCATCTCCTGTGAATTCTTTATTTTTTCCAACTCCAATTTCAGGACATTGTTATTCTCTATCATAACTTCCCTTTCCTTGCCCCATTTTTCTTCGATCTCCCTCAATTTCTTAAGAGCTTCTTCTAGGAGAGAGTTATGTGATGGGGGGCAGGAATCGTTCCCCTTTAGGTTGTTATCTGATTCTCTGCTGTCAACTTCCTCGGGGTTGTACACCCGCTCTTTCTCTGTATAGAAGGAATCTATGGTTTTTCTAGCTTTTTTGCTCATACTTAAAAAAAATCTTTTGGGGTCTGTCTCTGGGGTAGGAAATTATTTACTTCTTTACCAGCTTCCTCCCAGACGGGATGGATGCAGCGGCTCCTGAGCCTGAGCTAAGAGAGAGCTCTGGGAGAGAGTTCCCCACCCTCTCCCTGGGAGTGCCTCAGAGGTGATTAGCACTGCTGTGCTTCGAGGGCGTAGAATAGTGAAGACTGCAGGAAGCCCAGGCTATGTGTCCGGGTGGGGAGTGGGTGTCTGCAGCAGGTGACGTAAGAAGCCCCTGCGCTCAAACTGGAAGTGTCTGCCAGAAACCGCGGTCCCTAGTTCAAAGGTTCCGCTTCTCTGGGACTTCCTGGAGCTGAGTTCCACTCCCTCCAGCTAAGTTAGGCAGTGTGTGTTGCCTTGGGCCGTATCCACCCACTTGTCAGTCTCTTAACTATTCTCAGGAGGTAGCTGAGGCCACACCCCCTGGTGCCTGAGTCACCCCCAGGGTCCGGGGAAAATCTAATCTGAGTTTTAAAATATTTTGGCTTTCTCTTCTGAACTGCTAAATAATTAGCAGAGAAGAGCTAACAGCCTGTGCCAGATTCCTTTACCTCAGTGGCTTCTCTGATCCCAGAGCCCCTCCCAGCGCAATGGGCGCAGTGTGCCCCTACCCCACCGTCTGTGCTGGTCTTTCTTATTCCTCCCCTGAGAACTGACCTTTCCTGTTGAAACTCCAGATTCTCTTCAGCTGGTAAGTCGTGCTTCCAGTCCTTGTGGTATCTATCAATCCTGAGCTAATTTTGAGACTTAATTTATCTAATTGGTTGTGAGGGAGTGAGGACGTTCACTGAGTCGTGTGTTTCCTCTCCGCCATCTTGGCTCCGCCCCTACAAAGCTTTTTTAACAGGATATCGTCTCATTTGATCCTTATATTAACTCTGGGTAAGTGCTCCAGACAATCTCATCCTATTTTATGGATGAAGAAACTGGGCCTCAAACAGGTTAAATAAAGTAGTCATGATCACAAAGATAGGAGGGCTTAAAAACACCATCCAAAACTAAGGCTTCTGATCCTGTGTCCAGTATTCTATCCTTTATACCATGTTACTTCTCTATACTCATTTGGAAACCACTTATTCCCAAAGCCTCGATTTTAAAGAGAAGGCAACAGAAGCCTAGAAGCATGGCTTCTTTGTGGTCACCCAATTAGAAAATGTCAACCCTGGGACTTGTCTTTCAGGACATGAGTCCTGTGCTCTTTCCATTATAATACATTGTCAATAAAAAATAGAAGTCATTATTAAAATATGGAAATGTTTTATTAAGTGTCTATTATGAACCAGACACTACACTGGCGATACAAAAAAAAAAAAAAAAGAAGAAGAAGAAGAAACAGAAGACAATCTCTACCCTCAAGAATTTTAAAATCTAGTGAAAGCACCTATGTGTACCAGATATTCTGTTAAAGACTGGGAATACAAAGAAAGGCAAAATTGTGGTCCCTGCCCTTAAGGAGCTCACATTATAATGCAAGAGACAATAAATATGCATATAGGTCTATACATTCTAAATATATACAGTGAACATAGAAGGCAAACTTGGAGGGATGGCCCTAGCAATTGGAGAAGGATAAGATCTCTTACAGAAGGTGGAATTTAAGTTGATTCTTGAAAGAAATCAAGAAGCCAGGAGGTGAGGAAAGAGGCTTTTAGGAATGGGAGATGTCCAGTGAAAAGGCATGGGGCTGGCCAATGAATGTTGTGGGTGAGGAAAAGCAAGGCCAGTGTTGTTCGGTTTTAAAGAATGTAGAATATAAGAAGACTGAAAAGGTGGGAAGGGGTTATGTTATGAAAGGGAAAGAAATCAGAGGATCATTCATTGTTCAGGTGGGCCCTGCTTTAAGACAATCAAATGGAAGGCATTTCACACTTACAAAATAGGCCATTTAAGGGGATTCTTTGCCTTATCGAAAGATTCTCCATGGGACACTCTTAGACTGCAAGCTCCTGAGGTGTAAGTAAATAAGATTCAATTTACACAATTTCAGGGTTACAGATAAATTTTCTGGAACCCATCAACTGTGAAATATGAGGCATATCTATAATGGCAACAACTAGGAGAGACAGCGGGTTGTAGAGCAATGAAGGTTGAACTTGAAGTCGCAATACCAAGGCTCAAAGCCCAACTGCTACCATTATTATAATCAGGAAGACAGGGCAATTTATCTGTGAAGCAAGAAGGGAGCAGCTGCTGCCAATAACCATGATGCACTCACCATTCCTTTCCTCCCTCTGGGACTGCCAGAGCAGCCAGTCTCTAAAAGCCAAACTATCTCAGTGGTCCCACTTGGTGTCTCTAAACTGATTCTCACCTTGAAAAGCGATCAGTATTGTCTTTAAGAAGAGCAAAAGAACCAAGGGAAAACTGCATGGAAAAGCAGTACACATGGGGGAAACCGATAGCTTATCGGGTTGTAGCTTTTTTCCTGATATGCATAATTTGTATTCTGATGTCTGAATACATCAAACCTATGGAGGATTTCATGTTGTTGACTGTGTAAACTACTACAGGTTTTAATAGAATAAAGTGCACCAATAGAAGATTATCTCTCTTGGCTCTCTCCTTTAAGCAATTCCTTAATTTCTCAGGTTTACTCTCAAAATCATTGGTCATGAAGGAATAATTTGATATTTACATTATCCCATCACTATGAGTAGGGATCATTTCATTTTTTTTGAATATCTATCCCCAGCACTAAATTCTTGTTGATTGATTGATCTGATTTAAAAGGACTCAGATATAGTGTGTGTGTGTGTGGGGGGGGGAATCATCTGTTCTGTGTCAGAGTGCTTGAGTTCAAATCCTGCAAGTGATGCTTACTGAACAAATAAATAATTTTGGGAAAAGTACCTTAGCAACCCTAAGTTTTAGTTTCCTCATCTGTAAAATGAAGAGATCGGACTAGATGACATTTAAGGTCCTCTTCCACTGTAGATCTATGAGCTTATTGCTTGAGCAGTGATAAAGGCAGCTCAAAGACACCTTCTTCAAGTGTGCTTTCCTTCCTTCCTTCCCTCCCTCCTTTCTTCCTTCCTTCTTTCCTCCCTCTCTCTCTTCCTTCCTTCCTTCCTTCCTTCCTTCCTTCCTTCCTTCCTTCCTTCCTTCCTTCCTTATCCCCTTCCTTCCCTCCTTCTTTCCTTCCTTCCTTCCTTCCTTCCTTCCTTCCTTCCTTCCTTCCTTCCTTCCTTCCTTCCTTATCCCCTTCCTTCCCTCCTTCTTTCCTTCCTTCCTTCCCTCCTTCTTTCCTTCCTTCCTTCCTTATCCCCTTCCTTCCCTCCTTCTTTCCTTCCTTCCCTCCCTCCCTGCTTCCTTCCTTTCTTTCTCCTTTTTTCCCTCTCTCTTTCTTCCTCCCATTTATACCATTTATATTATTTTCCTCTTTATCTCTCATATTAACTTATTTCTTTATATATTTTCTTCTCCATTAGAATGTAAGTTGCATCCCCAGTGCCATCATACATAGTAAGAATTTAGTAATTGCCTGCAATCTGATTTGCTAATGATGACATCAGTGTCTATGGAATTTTTTTTGGAACTTCCTCTCTTTTCTTAGGTGTACCTATGTCAAATGTCATGGGAACCTGGCAATTTAGAGTTTGAATTCAGGTGGCTCTGGCAATAACCACTGTGGTGCTGAGTAAATCATTTACCTTTTCTGAGCATCAGTTTTTCTTCATCTGTAAAATGCATATATTAATGCACTATTTATTCCCATAAGGTTGTCCTGAAGGAAAGGGATTTGTAAAGCACTATGTAAATATGATATAGATATATATTATAGTTATCTTTTTGCTTAGAATACCTCTTTAGACTATGTCTCATGAAGACAGAATCTCTGATACAGTATGTTCCTAATACTTTTTTATGACTTAAGATAAGTAATTACTATTATTGTCTGCCTCTAGATGCTCACAGAATCATAAATCTAAAGCTAGATGTGATCTTAGAACTATAAACCCTATTCCCTTAATATTACAGATAAGTAAACTGAAGCCTAAAACAGTTAGATGATTTAATAAATAGCTGAGACAGGATTAAAACCTAGGCCTTCCTGACTCCAAATACAGTATCCTGGAAATATCCTCATGTAGATAGAAATGTGAATGTGGAGAGACTTAACTGCCCCCAATTTCCATTATATATCTGTCAATAAACATGCATTTATGGAATATGCATTCTTATACTCACTCAGAGTACTTGAGAGTGAGTTAATACCACCTCTGATTGTCAACCTTTAATAGGATTTATTTCTCAAAAGATCACAAGGAGCACTGTATTCTCTGTGTATCAATAACGAGAAGATGATCTCATGAAAGTCCTTTTTAACTGTAAAAATTCTTGCTAGAAATCATATCAGCAAATGAAACCAATGGCTAAGCCAGGATGCAGAATAAATTTTTGGATATGATCAATATGGGATTTTTCTTTTTGCTTGATTTGTGAAATTTGTCAGATTTGCTTTATTTGTTAAAAGGGGTTTGTTTTTCAACATGGGTGGGAAGAGAGGAATAGGAAGACATGAAATAAGATTTTCCCACCCCACTCCCCAGAATGAGAAAAGAACAGAAGGAAGGCCAGAAGGAATCACATGTAAGCAGGACAGCTTTGAAAGTTATATGTTGAATTTATTATATACTTAGAAGAAAAGCAAGCTGTTCATAGTAGAGTTTTCAGTTTCATAGATAATCTTCTACTGTTCTAAACTTTACATGGAAATGTTCATTTTTTAATGTTTAAATTCAGAATAAAAAGAAGAGTAAATGGGAGGGAGAAGACTCCCTCAAAAGAACAAGAAAACTCTTAAAGGATCTCATAAAAACAAAAACATTGACATTTTACTGCAGAGTTGCTCAGTATATACATAAACACGCATGTGCACACAAATGCACACATATGGACAGAGAATAGAGCATCTGTGTTACCCTCTGCAACTGGATAGAACTATAGATTTGTAGCTAGAAAAGATATTAGGGTTCTTTTAGTCTAACCTTTTCGTGTTTTCAGACAGAGAAATTGAGGCAGTTACTTACTTTAGCTCAGGAAGCTAGTAACAGAGGAGAAATTTGAATTACTCATCATTACTCAATACAACTTAATTTATTTTTACATCCTTTGCCCAATATTTATTCTCCATATGGAATGATCTGGCCCAATATCTGTGCCCATCACAATTCTAACCACTCTTCAAAATCCAGTGGGACTTGGAAGGTATCTTTACTCATCATTGTTACATCTCCAGCAAAACTTCTCCTCATACTCAGGACCATTCAATGGCCATATTTCCAGAAGAACAAAACTAAACAAAAAGTCAGAGTACCACCATCCAGCTTTAATGGATCCCAGTCTCAGAAGGACTGATGTGATGGTCCTTTATCACTAAAGATACTGCTTCAGGCTTACCCCACTCTAGAAAGCACGGTAGCAACATTCAGCTATGGAACTATAAAGGAAGGAAGCATTTTCAGGAATTCCTGGGGAATTAAAACACACTAGCTGCTCCTGTCATGTATGAAACTTCCTTGGCAAGTACCTCATTCTCAAGAACAGTGTTAGAACCACTGCTGCTGAGCTCCTGCCAATCAAACAGCCAGTCAATCAATCAACTACACTTTTAAAGTTCCTTTCATAGCCTGAATCTTTGACTATGTGTTTGGGCTCTATGGGAGGATTTCACTGGGAAAAAAATAAGGCAATCTCTCTTGACTGAGGGAGATTGATGGGAGATTCAGGAGGGACAAATGGACTGAAGACAAAGGCTGGGATGTACCTCTTAAATCCCTCACATTCACACACACACACACACACACACACACACACACACACACACACACATCCTACAAACTCTGTATCCAGCATCATTGATAGTTTTAATCCTCCAGAATGGCTTTCCCCCATGGCGATGAAGGACTTCCAAACCTCCATTGGTTCATCTTCTGTTTCTTATTCTCTCCTTTACTTCCTAAGATTTAAAATTTGAAGGGATCTCAGAAATCATGACAGCAAGATGTAATGGAAAGAATTTCAGATTTAGATGTTCAATTTGGAGTCAGATGTTTAGTCATTTCAGTATTGTCAGACTCTTCATGACCCCCTTTTCTTAATAAAGGTCCTGAAGTGGTTTGTCATTTCCTTCTCTAGTCCATTTGATAGATGAGGAAACTGAGGCAAATGGTTAAACGACTTGTCCAGAGTCACATATTAAGTCTGAGGCCAAAGTTCAATTCAGGAAGATGAGTCTTCCCTTCTCCAGACCAGATACTCTATCCAACTGCCCAGTCAAAAGATCTGAATTTAAATTAGGCATTTACTATCTGTGCGACCACTGGCAGGCAACTCACTTAGCCTTTCTAAAATTGAGTAGCCTCATCTGCAAAATGAGAGATTAGATGAGATGATATTTAAGGTCCATTCTGACCCTAAATCTTTGATTCTATCATCTGTCATCGGGGGGTTTTACCCTTGTTTGTGTCATGGTTCCCTCTGTCAATCTAGTAAAACCTATGTGCCCCTTTTCACAATCATACTTATAAATGTGTAATATAAAAGACATAGAATTACAAAAGCAAAAATATATACATATCTACATATATATTAAAAAAAAACAGAGAACGATATCATTAAAAAGAGCTCAGGCGAATGTTGGAGGGGATACGGGAAAACTGGGATTGCATTGTTGGTGGAGTTGTGAATGGATCCAACCATTCTGGAGAGCAATCTGGAATTATGCCCCAAAAGTTATCAAACTGTGCATACCCTTTGATCCAGCAGTGCTACTACTGGGCTTATAGCCCAAAGAAATACTAAAGAGCGGAAAGAGACCTGTATGTGCCAAAATGTTTGTGGCAGCTCTTTTTGTAGTGGCTAGAAACTGGAAGATGAATGGATGTCCATCAATTGGAGAATGGTTGGGTAAATTGAGGTATATGAATGTTATGGAATATTATTATTCTGTAAGAAATGACCAGCAGGATGAACACAGAGAGACTTGGAGAGACTTACATGAACTGATGCTGAGTGAAATGAGCAGAACCAGAAGATCGCTGTACACTTCAACAACAATACTGTATGAGGATGTATTCTGATGGAAGTGGATATCTTCAACAAAGAGAAGATCCAATTCAGTTCCAATTGATCAATGATGGACAGAAACAACTACACCCAGAGAAGGAACACTGGGAAATGAGTGTGAACTGTTTTCATTTTTGTTTTTCTTCCCAGGTTATTTTTACCTTCTGAATCTGATTTTTCTTGTGCAACAAGAGAACTGTATAAATATGTACACATATATTGTATCTAAGATATACTTTAACATGTTTAACATGGATGAAACTGCCTGCCATCTAGGGGAGGGGGTGGAGGGAAGGAAGGGAAAAGTTGGAACAGAAGTGAGTGCAAGGGACAATGTTGAAAAATTACCCATGCATATGTTCTGTCAATAAAAAGCTATAATTAAAAAGGGGGGCTCAGGAATCCCAGGAAAATATCCCCTGGTTTTAAGATTTTATTTTCAAGATCTTAGAAATAGTTACAAAATGAACAATGTTGATATAAAGAGTAACAAAAGCAATTTGAAATTAATGTTTCAAAATGTTTAAGAAGAATCTTGGTCTCAAAAAAAAAAAAAAAAGACATGAAAAGACTACTCCTCTACTTCCATCTTTTGCAGAGGTATATGGGGGTATAAGTGTGGAGCATTGTATATAGTATCACTATTTTTCCCAACGTAACAATTAGTTTTGTTGATTTTTTTCTTCCTCATTTAAAATATTTTACCAAAAGATGGCTCATTGGGAGGGGAGAGGAAAGATAACAAGCTGATAAAGGTGATGTAAATACAAAAGATATCAATAAAAGTTTATTTTTAAAAAACAAAGGAAGTTGAAAAATCCAATTCATACCCAGGTCTTATAAATCCAAATCCTAAATTCTTTCTGCTATAATGTAGACCTTGCCTACATGAGGCTTCCCTAGATAGATTCCAAGGTCTTCACCCTGGCTTCCAGATCTCAAAAAGAAAACAGATCTGGGAGAGAAGTTTCATGGGGAGCTGAGTTTTAAATATTCATCTTATCTCAATAATTGAACAGCCATCCCTGGAGGGTTTCCCCATATGTTTACAATGGGTGCAATTAAATTCTAGATAAATAACAGTTATTAAATGAACAAATATACATCTTATGCTAGGTGGAAGCTAGCCTCCTGACATCCTCACCTGAATCATTTGCTTATTTAGATCAGAGGAGAAACTGGGACAGATGGGGTAATAACCAGACTGTTTCTGACACATCTATATGCCTATTTAAATAGGAAAAGGTCTCGGGCTCAATTAAAGGGGAGAAAGCAGCAAGGTGATCTGGGATATTTTTAGATTCCTCCTCACACCACAAACTTAAAGATCTATTTCAGCATTCCTCTCTGGGACATTAAAGCTCAAGAAATAACACAATTTAGCTACCTTTCCATCCCACACTGGCAACTCTCAGAAAGGGGGCTTCCTGAACATACTTTAATCTGGATGGATAGGTCGGCAACTTTTAAGAAAAAAATTGCCAGTTAGCATAATTAGGAGACTGCACTTAGAGCATTCCAAAACGTTTATCTCTCTCACTGCTGGAGTTTTTGCAGAATCCATTTATCTCGCATGGTCAGTGGGAAAGAAGAAGCAGGAGGGGGAAGAATGGGTTTTATGGAAGAAATGAATTTTCTGTCAGTGAAAACAGATTTCTGCTCTCCTGATAAATATGATGCTAAAGTGGAAAGAAGCTACTGGTGTTGGCCACATTGTTACGCTGTTAACTGGGATTATTCTTCTCCCTGAAGCTAACATCAGGTGGCCTTCCCATCACCTGAAATTTCTTGGTGCACTGGGGTGATTGATGTGCTTATGTCAAGTCAAACATTAATTTACCAAGCATCTTCTATGACCAGATGTGTCATCCATCCATTCATCTATCCACACATATGTATGTGTGTGAGACATGTGTGTGTCTTTTAGTCTTTTTAAGTGACCCTATTTGGGGTCTTTATGGAGTTTTTTTGGCAAAGATACTGGGAGTGGTTTCCTTCTCCAGCTCATTTTACAGATGAAGAAACTGAGGCAAACAGTTTAAGTGACTTGCCTAGGATCACACAACTAACAAGTGTGTTAAATATGAATTTAGGATTTCCTGACCACAGACACAGTGCTCTATTTATTGTACTAACTAGCTGCCATATACATGTGCATGCAAATGCTCATTTGTATATATGTAAATATGCCCATCTACACATATCTATGTAGATGTGTACACATGTCTGTCTGTATATACACATACATAAATATACATGCATATCAAATGCATTTGTATATTTATACAAATGAGTGCATACATATGTACATGTATAGGACATATACTCACACATATGGATCTATGTAGATGTGTACACATGTCTGTCTGTATATACACATACATAAATATACATGCATATCAAATACATTTGTATATTTATACAAATGAGTGCATACACATGTACATGTATAGGACACATATTCACACATATGGATGTATATATGTACATAAATATACAAAATAAAGCCAAGAATATGATGATTTGATAAAATGGGACCATGAGAGTCAGAAAGTCTGAATTGGAATACTGGTTCTATCTTTTGCTGGCTATGGAAGATTGGGCTTTAGTTATTCTTCCAGGGATGTTACAAGGCTTCACATTGTGAAAAAGAATCCTCTCTGAAAAAATGAGGTTTGGGATTACCCCAAAATGCAGTAAGGAAAGATGAAGGAAAAAGAAAGAAAGATGAAGGGAGGAACTGAGCAGGCTTTGACATATAATCTCCAACAATGCAAGACACATAGTAGGTACTTACTAAATGTTATTGACTGACTGTTCCTCACATGGGTCATTCCCCTTTCCCATGTATTTCCTTGTGTCTCTGGAGGGGACCTGGAGGATAGTGGTGACTTCAGTAAAGTTTGGCATAGGAAGAAAATTTGTCAGGGGGAAAGATAATGAGTTCCATTTTGGAAATGTTGAGTTCAACATGTCTACAAGACATTCACTTTGAGATATCTAGGCAGTTGGAGATGCTAGAATAGAGGTGGCAGAGAGCTTAGGACTGTATAAGTAGTTTTGAGAATCATCAATGTAGAGATAATAATTGAATTCATAGGAGCTGATAATATCCCCAAATGAAGTGGTAGAGAGGGAGAAGAGAAAAGGGCCCAGAACCCAACCCAACCGTCATTAGAGGCCATGACCTGAATGAAAAAGGAGCTGTCAGATAAGTACAGTAGAGGAGAATCCCAAAAATGTAGAAAGAGAAGAGAATCAAGGAGGAAAGCATGATCAACATTGTCAAAGGATGTAGAGAGATCAGAAAGGAAGAGAATTAATGAAAAACCATTAGAGTAGGCTATTTGGCCTGGATCTCAGAGGAAGGGAAGAGAACCTGGAAAGCTAGGTTGGGTGTCAGTCATACAAGAAACAGCAAAATATAGGAGTGAGGAGGGGGTTTCCAGTCAGGTGATCAGCTTCAAATCCTACTCCTGACTCATACTAACGATGTGGTCCGGGATAAGACGTTTAATGTCTCCGTGTCTGATATAAGATACCGACCTGTGTTGGAAGAGATGCTGATGAAACTGTGTCCTGTTGAATATATAGATATACATCTATAAAAATAAATTTATTTAAAATATATGAATACATAAAAAACATACACACATACATCCAGCACCATTTTAGACCCTGGGAGTATAGGGATTAAACAAAACAGTAACTCTCTTTAGCTTACATTTGATAACCTTATTCCACATGAGTATTGTAGTGATATTTGAGTGATACTGGGCACATCACTTACCTTCTCGGGGCCCTAGTTTCCTCATCTGTAAAATGAGTGTGGCAGGGTGGAGGTGGGAAACACTGCAGCCAGAATGGAGAGAGATGACCTCTAAGACCTCTTTCAGCTCTTAAGTCCCATAATCTTCTGATCCTCTGTTTGCCTAGACATCATTCCCCCCACCACTGATCAGATGCTGAAAATCCCTCCTTTGGCAGACACCCGTTATAAGCTTGTTTCAGGTATAAATGTCTTAGACTAGCTAGGGACTGAGACATAAGTTGACCTTTCACTAGCTCCCCCAGCACAGCCTGAGGATTATTTCCTTCGCTTATCAGAAATAAACAGACAAAGAAATAAATCAAACTCTCCAATAGGGGACATGCAACAACAACAACAAAACTAATTATTCTCACTTCCTAGAAGCAGAAAGAGGATTTTTGTTATGGGGATGAACAGTCTTGACAACTTTGGTACCATTTTTTCTTCTACTCTCTGTCAAGATTCATTGAACACAAACACATCCGTACTAATTAACAAATCACCCCGTGAATATTTCGACAAGGGACACTTCTTTGGTGAATCACTGTAGGGTTGGCAAGTCACTGTGACAGAGGTAATTGGACTCCATTCACTGTTCACTTTTTTCCAAGGCCTGAATTTTCTGCCTACACATAGGTTACAAAGGATTTTTTTGGTATCCTATTCCATCATTTCCCTCTAGCTATCTTTCTCTTTTTTTGAGTATTTGTTTCTTCCTTCTTTCCTTACCATGACACCCAGAAAGGCAGACTTAACCCACTTCCAATCTGTTATTCCCTTGTAAGATCATTTGACCTCTGTGAGACTCAGTTTGTTCATCTGCAAAATAAATAACAGTATGGTTTAGTGAAAAGAGAAGAGATTTTGGAGCTGGCACAGCAATGGTCTGAAGGTCAGCTTTGTCACTTGCTATCTGTGTGATGCTGAATAAATAATTCATTTTTAATTCTTAGAGTCTCAGTTTCTTCTTCTGTAAAACAGATGAAATATTTGATGTAGTTAGACTATATGACTTTTAAGGTTCCTTTTCAGTCTAAATCTATGATAGTCAAGACTGTTTTCTGGTTACTGACCCATGTCATCTACTCTATAAGAGAAGTGTCACAGACAGGCAGACTCTGCTAGAACAGGGAGCAGACACAAGGATGGCCTGTTTGTACTGAAGCCATGATAGTTCATTGCATAAATAAACAAAAAAATATAAATAGATAGATAAATAGACTGGTAGAAAGTTAGATTGATAGATAGATAGACAGACAGATAGATAAGTAGATAGACAAATAGGGCAAGATCTCTGAACTTTTTTGTCATGGACCTCTCTGGCTATCTAATGCTGCCTTTGGAATCCTTCTCAGATTAAGGTTTTTAAATGCACAAAATAAAGTGCATAGGATTAAAAAGAAACCTCTTTTGTTGAGATATAGCTATCAAAATAGTTTTTAAGTCTATGTACAAAGAAATAGCTCAAATTCTCCAGTGGGAGACATGCTACGAGAACAACAGCAATAACAAAAACCTAATTATTTTCACTTCCCACAGCTAGAAACTAGTCTTTGTTAAGGGTTAACAATCCCTATTTTAAGATTTCTTCTAGCTCTAAAATCTATGCTATTTCCTTCACTTTATATATCCTCACCTTCTCTCTGTCTTTAATTCTCAGTTGCTTTCTCATACTCCCTCCCCTCCAAGGACTTTTTTGATGCTTTCCATCTAAACTATTGCTCTCTCTGACCCTCTCCAGGCCTCCCTTCTCTTTCCTATGAATCATTTCCTGGTTCTTCCCATCTCCCCAAGCTGTGCAGAGGTTATGGATACTGGGAAAGATAACAGGATGAGAGGCTGGAATCCTGCAGTGTCTGAAGATGAAACACCTGTGGTGTGAATGAAGCCTCTGGCTGGCCCTGCCTCTTCTGGACCACTCAGTTCTCTGGGAACATCACAGAAGCCCAGAGGTGTAAATGTAGTCACATGAGATCCTGGAGATCAGACATAACAATGGGCTTCAGGTTCCCATCTCAACTCCCATATTACCTACCTTGTCTTGGCAGGAATATATTGAGCTCAGCATGTGCCAACTTATAGCTCAGACAAATCCTGCTGTCAGACATCCTAAGCACCAATTAGCATCCAAAGCATGGTTATCTAAATAAAATACTGTTTAATAACAGAGGAATCAATATGATTACAGACTGAGTCAGAGCCTCATTGGGCATATTCATTTACAAATGATCAATCACATAGCGATGATGTTGGGCATTTATCTGAAAGAATGACGCCAACCACAATTCTATAAAAAAAGAAATCTATAACTAAAACATATAAACCATGACAACATGATGTTAAAGCTGTCACCAGATCACAAAAGCAGTAATAATAGGCTTGTTAGTGATGTTATTAATTAGATCAGGTATCAGAACAATCACATACCTCTCTATATTATTGTCTTTTCTTCCATGTTTACATGATGATTACATTAAACAATTGACTCTGAGAGACAAACATCCCTCTGGACCTCATTTTAATCATCTATAAAGTAGATGGGGGAGGGTTGGACTAGATGACCTCTAACACATCTTTGCCCTCAAATTCTACAATCCATGTTAGCATTTGTTTTCCTTTAGGCTTTAGTCACTGTGCAAATTGGCTCTTGATTTTTGTCTAATATCAACATCAGCTGGCTAATTCTAAATAATTCATTACATTTCTCATAGAGACAGGAAAAATCTTAAATTCAATCCAGTTTAATTCTTTCATTTTACACTAGAGGAAACTGAAAGTCATCCAGGTTAAGTGCATTTCCCCAAGCCACATATCTCTTCTTTCCATTTTTTCTTTCTATTTTTTATCCCTGGGGAACATTAAAAAGTAGATAGAAATATTTGTGTATATTTGTTATTGTTGTTCAGTTATTTTCAGTCATGCCCAGCTTTTCATGACCCATTTGAAGTTTTCTTGGAAAAGATAATAGAGTAATTTGCAATTTTCTTCTCATTTTACAGATGAGTATAGTGAGAAAAATGGGATTAACCAATTCTCCCAGTATCACAAGTTTCTGAGTCCAATAAACTCATGAAGATAAGTCTTTATGACTCCAACCCAAGCAATCTATGCACTATGTGCTACCTACCTGTCCATTTATGTACATAGGACATAGCTAACTGAGAAAATTTGATCCCTACTTTTCTGTCCCCTAAATCTTTCCTTGGCCATGGTATGTACCCCTTAACAGTGGATTCTGTCTTTGGAGGCACAGCTAGTTGAATAAGAGCTTTACCTTCCCTTTTTCATATTGAATGGAACAGAATGATTATCATGAAAAAAACAGGCCTGGATGGATACATTGTGATCTGGATTGTAGAGATCACAACATTTTCTTCTTCAAATTCCCTCCTCCAAAGTGCCCATCTTATAGACTTCACTATTTTTTATTAAAGCTTTTTATTTTCAAAACATATACATAGATAATTTTCAACATTCACCTTTGCAAAACCTTATGTTCCAATTTTTTCCTTCCTTTTTCCCCACCTACCTCCTCTAGAGAGAAATATCCTATATATGTTAAACATGTGCAATTCTTCTATACATATTTCCACAATTAGCATTCTGCACAAAAAAAAATCAGATCAAAAATGGAAAAAAAATGAGAACGAAAACAAAAAGCAAGCAAACAACAACAACAACAACAACAAAAATAAAACTGCTATGTTGTGGTCCACACTCAGTAGTCACAGTCCTCTCTCTGGATATAGATGCTCTTTTCATTGAAAGATCACTGGAACTGGTCTAAATCACCAGGCTGTTGAAAAGAGCCACATCCATCAGAATTGATCATCAAATGATCTTCTTGCCGTGTACAATGATCTCCTGATTCTACTTACTTCAATCATCATCAGTTTATGTAAGTCTCTCCAGGTCTCTCTGAAATCATCTTGCTGAACATTTCTTACAGAACAATAATATTCCATAACATTCATATCCCATAACTTATTCAGGCATTCTCCAATTGATGGGCATCCACTCAGTTTCTAGTTTCTGGCCACTACAAAGAGGGATGCCACAAACATTTTTGCACATATGGGTCCCTTTACCTCCTTTAAGATATCTTTGGGATATAGGCCTAGTAGAAATACTGAGGGATCAAAGAGTAGCACAGTTTGATAGCCTTTTGGACATAGTTCCATATTGCTCTCCAGAATGGTTGGATCAGTTTACAACTCCACAAACAATGTATAAGTGTCCCAGTTTTTCCACATCCTCACCAACATTCATCATTATCTTTTCCTATCATTTTAGCCAATCTGAGAGATGTGTAATGGTATCTAGATTTTACTATTAGTGTTAAGGAAACTATCATCCTTTAAACTACTGATGTTTTCTCATCCTTGGTATCAATAACATTTTACTTTTCCTCACCCCACATCTATCCACACATCTAATCAGTTGTTAACTGTTGTAAATTCTACTTTCTTATATCCTGTCTCTGGCCTCTTTGTACGTATTCATATTTACCGCACCTTTGTTCTAGCTCTGATCACTTCTCTTGGGACTAGTGATAGTTTCCTAATTTATCTACAAACCCAGGTCTCTTTTCTATTTTATTTTACTTTCACTTTTTCCCAGTTATATTTAAAACAATTTTTAACACTTGTTTTTAAAATTTTGAGTTCCAGATTCTTTCTCTTCCTCCCCATCCCCCCATTAAGAAAGCACATGTGAAGGTATGTAAAAGATTTCTATAAGTCATGTTTTATAAGAAAACATAGATCTCTATCCCCCCCCAAAAGAATCTCAATAAATATTTGAAAAAGAGCATTTTCAATTTGTATTCAAATAAAATTCTTTCTCTGGTTATGGATAATACTTTTTATTATCATTCTTCAGAGAAGATGGATCAGTTTTATTGATGAGAATAACAAAATCATTCATTGCTGATCATCTACATCATTGCCATTACTTTGTGCACGGTACATTTCACTTTGCTTGAGTTCATAGAGGTCTTGCCAGGTTTTTTTGAGAGCATCATGCTCATCATTTCCCATAGAACAATAATATTTCAACATAATCACATACCACAATTTATTCAGCCATTCCCTAATTGATGGGTATCCTTTCAATTTCCATGTTTTTTTGTTGTTGAGAAGAGAGCTGCTATAGATATATTTTTACATATAGGTCGTTTTCCTTTTTTAAAAAAATCTCTTTTGGATTTCATGCCTGGTAGTGGTATTGTTGGATCAAAGGATATGCATGACTTTGTAGCCCTTTGGAAATGTTTCATATCTTTTAATAATTTATCAACTGGGGAATAGTTCCTTTTTAAATATAAATTCTACTCAGTTACCTATGTATTTGAGAAATAAGGCCTTTATCAGAGAAACTTCCTTCTAAATTATTTTTTTCAGTTACTATTGCTAACTGTATTCCCCCCTTGTTTATTCTGTTATCTCTCTCCTTTCACTCTGAGACTCCTCAAAAATGTTTTGTCACTGACCATCCTACAGAAAGGAGAGATAGATGTCTATGCCCAAATTGAATATGTATATTATTTCCACTTTGAGCCAATTCTAAAGAGGGTAAGATTCACTCACTTCCTTCACTTGCTTTGCTTCTTTCATGACAGATAATTTATGGCAGGTCTCTTTTTTCCAATTCATTCCCATGCAGTTGTCAAAAAGATTAACCTAGAGCAAAGACTTGCTGATGTCATCCCCCTATTCAATAAACTCCACAAGTTCTCTATTGATGCTAGCATCAAATATTATTTCATCTTATTCCATCCTTTTAAAATGTCTATTTCAATATAAATTTTATAATGTACATGATTATTATTGTGTATGTATATATATATATGTATTTGTGTGTGTGCATGTGTGTGCGTATAAATTATAGATATATAGAGTTTGTGAGCTCTTTGACAACAAGGATTGCATTTTGCCTTTCTTTAAATCCCCAGTCCTCAGTATAATGCCTGATACAGTGAGGGATTGATAAATTCTTGATAATGAACTGACTGAAGCTCTTTGACAGTAAGGATTGTTTTTTGCCTTTCTTAAATTCTCAATGCTTAGTATAGTGTCTGATGTAGTGAAGTGAATGATTAATAAATCCTTAATGATGAACTGATTGAACAATAAATAAATAAATAATGTGGATTAATCAAACTGCTGTAAAAGTCATGATTCATCACTGGATTTCTTAGCACTTGAAATTTTTCAATATTGTTTTTTCTCTTTTACTTTCCTGTGATCAACCATTTAAATTACTACATTTAGTTTGATTACTTCACTCTGCATCAATATGTATAAGTCTTTTCATGTTTCTCTGAATTCTTCATAGTCATTGTTTCATAAGGCAAAATAATATTCCATTGAATTCATGTGCTCCATGTCTTCAACCATTCTCCAAATAATGGAGACTTATTTTGTTTCCAGGTTGTTGTTGTTTTTTCATTTGTCACAAAAAGTAGTTTTGTGTATGTGAGACCTTTCTTTATGTCTTTTGCTTCCTTAGAATATGTGCTTAGTATTTATGTATTTAGCATATATAATTTAGTATAATTTCTAGAGTTATTTTAAGTGCCTGTTCATTTCCTTTAACCATTAAACTATCAAGAACTCTAGAAATACTAAGGAGCCTTGGCTTCAAAAGGTTAATTGGGGAATTAGTTAAAGAACAGGCAGGGAATCTAGGACTATGAGGATGGATAAAATATGTGGAATAGTGTTTAGATCAAAGAGAGGCAGATTAAAAGTCTTACACAAATCACCAAAGAGATTTTACCCATCAATAGTGGAACCCTATCTGCCAAAGGAAAGCAATGGGAGCCACATGGAGTCTGTGGACTCCAATGAAAATGAGATTTGAGGAAGAGTTCACATCCATATGAACACGACTCTATCACTTCTATGTTAATTGGCTAGGTTTAATTCCTATAGGCCAGATGAGTTCATATCAGACATGTCTAAAACTATTGAGTTCCTCTAGATAAGGAGTCATGTCTTTTGGACAGAACAACTAACAGAGGCTGCTTCTAGGAGGCAAAAGAAAGTTAAGTCAGGGTAGACATTGCCTCCCCACTGGTCACAGGATTGTATCATTAGCGTTTCTCTACGCCTTCTCTATACTACTGAAAGGAGCATTACTAAACAGGATGATTTATTTGGGGCATAAGTCCAATAATGGGATGGCAATTTCAGAGGAGATGGACAGTTTAGTCATATTGTTTCAAATTGAATGTACAAATATTTGGAAAATCCTTCAGGTCTACCTACAGTGCATCTAATCAGGGTGTGAGACACACTTTTATCAGGAGAAAATTGAAATGTAAAGAGATGGAGTGACTTGCTCCAGGTCAAACAATAAATGTAATGACAAGAGTCTGACATTCTGCCTGACTGAAAAAGTAACTCTTTCAACTTCATGCTTATCTTTGGTGTGAATTTTTCAAAGCTGCAAAGTTCCAATTCTTTGTAAACTTTTAGAGGTTCTCTTCAAACTGAATACTTACACAATACTTAATATTTAATCAAACTTACAAAACAGCTAGAATTTATGTAGTGCTTAAAATTTATAAAGCATTTTACAAATATCATCTCATTTGATCCTAACAGAAATCTCAGGAAGTTAATATTATTATCTCCATTTTAGAGATAAGAAAATCAAGGCAGAAAAAAGTCAAGTACTTGCCTAGGGTCACATAACTAATTCTCTGAGACTGAATTTGAACTCAGTTCTTCTTGGTTTTAGATCTGCTACTCTATCGAATCTAGGTGCCAAAATCCCAGTGGAGCTATGTTAGTGCCTACTTTATACTTGGCTAGCTCATTCAATTTGGTGACTGTAGCTGGAATATTCTCCATATATTATTCCTCTCTTGGAAGACAGCAGCCTCCTTCATGAATTTTCTCTTGAGATACTTGGACTATTGCCCCCCAATTTTTTCAAGCCATGATAAAACAATTAATTTGCTAAGTCACCCCAGGGACATAAACTTACCCCTTTAATCTTTATCCCTATTTGGCATCTTTGTCCATATGATTTAGAAATATTCTATTTCACACAACACACATTTGTGTAATGAATTCACCATGTCAGAAATCAGGACTACCAAATTATAAGGCTGTCAGTTATCCAGGACTTTTAGCCTTATTGTTATCTCCTAGGTTCTAGTGTCTAGGAGTATCAGTCATGTTATATCACTAATGGGTCCATTTCTATCAATCAGCCACACCCATTCCCTCAAAATCCAAGTGTTGTTTTAGTTGCTTACTCCAATGTCATAGACAGATAGCAGTTTAATTATTACAGATGAAAGCAGAGGGAAATACCAACATATGTCTATGAAGAAATCATTAGTTGTTTTTGTTGTTATTGTTGTTGTTGTTGTTTGTTTGTTTGTTTTGTTTTGTTTTACTTTGAGGGTTGTTGGCTTTTTTTTTTAGTGTATGTTTTCTTTCACAACATGACTATTATGAAAATCTACACAGATATAACCTATAATAATTGCTTGCCTTCTTAATATGGAGGTGGGAGTGGGGAAGGAGGAAGAGAGAATCTGAAACTCAGAGTTTTAAAAACAAATGTTAAAAATTGTTTTTACATGTAACTGTAAAAATATTAAATAAAAAAGATAAATACAAATGTTGGCATAAAAAAGAAATCAATCACTTATATCATATAATGTGACATTCCATTTTCCAGGCCCAAATCCCTCATCTCTTCTATCTCCTAAACTATGCATGAGAGACAGATAAATCAACTGAATTTGACAAACTTTTATTAAACACCCATTCATTGTGAACTATATGCTAAATACAAGGTATACAAAGATAAAAACAAAAAATAATCTCTTGCCATAAGAAGTTCATTTTCTACTGGGACAGCAAAAAAGTCTATTTGCTTAATAAAACTCTAGTCTATGCACATCATTGGAGCAGGGGAATAAAACAATCAGCCATGTCAATTAAGTTATAAACAACTGTTGCCTCCAAGTCCCCTTTCACTCTCACTTGGAAAGGTAGCGTATTCAGTCCGTATAATAGTCCAAATTATTTTCTTCACTGATTGGAGGGATGAAGCTCTCACTATGTGCAAAGCACTGTACTGACTGCTGGAAATACAAATAGGAAAAGAGCACAGCAGTCTTTCTCAAGGGACTCCCTTTGTAATGGAGAACACGAGACAGGCACATGGAAGGTTTTAGCTCCGACTCAGATGGAAAGGTCTTATGGTCCTTAGGGTGCATCAGCAAAGCAGATGGAAATGTCTCTTCTGTAATGTCACTTCCAGAGATAAAATCATAACAAGTTCTCAAGTTGAATAGTTAAGAGGCCAAGGGCTTTAGTAATAAGAAATCTGTTCTCTAGACCGTCAGTGACTTTGGCTAGGGCATCTATGGGAACAATGGCCAGGCTGCATCTCTACAGGAGTTGCCTCCCAGGATTATGATAGAGGGACCTACCTCAAAACAGTGACACTCCTTAGTCTATTATGTGCCAGGTCCTGGGCTATCCATCAGGCTCTGAGAAAAGAGGTAGTCAAGGTGACAATGCTAGTAAGTCAAACTACCTGACACACACACGTTCAGGACGCCTTGCTGTTTCCACAAGGCTGACTTGCCCGACTTATGTGTTGGCAGTTGTTGGCAATGGTTGGTCCCTTCTCCATTAGAGTTGTTTCCCTGAATAGTGGTTATGAGGGATGGGCTAGATTCAAGATCTTCTCAAAATTGTGCTTTGGAGAATGCCATGGATCCAGGTCAATGAAGTTATTCCAACTCATAGGACATATCTTTGGGATTTATTGGTAGAGTCTTTGAGAACTCATTGTTTACATTTTGAAAGACTTCAGAACTCTAATTAAAGGAGCAAACAATCATGATATCAGAAGAATATTAAGGAACTGTGCCTCCTGCCTCTTGTCCAAAAGATGCACAAGGAGCTTTGCAACGATCAACATGGCCAAATGTGTTTGTTTTGTTTCTCTGTACAAAAAAAAAGGTTTCTATTAGGACATATTGGTGGAAGTAATGAATTAGTTGTCGTTGTTGTTGTTGTTGTTGTTGGTTTTTTTAAGAAAATCAATAATAGTTTCTCCAGGAGAAACTTAATGAAGTTTGTTGGATCAAGGAGGAGATGATAGAGTTGAGCCCCTTTGTAAGTCGAGGGCTAGAGTTATAGTTATATTGTCCATGTCAAAGGTAAAGCTATATACCATTTGCAAGGTTTAGGCATTTGTCACCATTCACCGACAACCATATTGACCTTATATATCTAATGTAGAGCCTAGCACAGAATAGCTAATATTTATATAACACATTAAATTTTTCTAAGCATTTATAGATATTATCTCATTTGATCTTTACAACAGTCCTCCAAAGTAGGCACTACTATTATCTCCATGTGATTTTATTGGTACGGGGAAGGAGTAAGGAGAAGAAATTTTCTTAGTCAATGCAGGTAAGTCATTTTTATACAACTTAAGATGCTGAGTGCATTGAACAAAAAGTGATTTATCCATTTTATAAATGAAGAAACTGAGGCTCAGAGAAAATGCATTTCCTACTCTAGGATCAATAAGTATCTGAGGCAGAATTTAAATTCATGATTTCTGATTCCAAGTCCAGCATTCTTTGTACAGATATAGCATAGTATAGTATAGTATAGTATAGAGATAGCAGGTACATAATAAATGCTTGTTTTCTCTCTTTCTCCTTGTCATCTGTCATGTTAACCATCACTTCCAGCTCTAAAGTCACCTGCAAATTTGCTAAACATTCTATTTATGCCTTTATCCAAGTCACTGGAAAAAAAACTCTAGCACTTCACTATCTAGTTGCTATATAATAGATATTTAATACATGCTTGATGATTAATTTTGTTTAGGAAACTATATCAAATTGTAAAATGAGTATCTTTCTTTGATCGAGAGTAATTGTCTGGCAATGACAAAATGTGTTTAAAAAGGTACCTTCTTGTATTCCTCTTTCCTCCATGTTGGAACCTGTCAACCAATGAACAAATACTTATGAAGACCTACTATGTGCTGGGCACTAAGGATCTAACTACAAAAGTTAAGCTGTCCCTGCTCTCTAGAAGCTTACATCCTACTCTATAGTGACTTTTTTTGTCCTGGTTCTGGTCAAAGACTATCCATATGATTCCTTTCTTCCCTCAATGAATGCCTTATTTGATGTGACTTTCCATAAGGCACATTGCTAAATACTGAAGGGATATTATCTTGTATAGACTTTAATCTTTGCTTTCCAAGAATTTTCTTTTTTATTACAATATTTTAGCCAATTACATGTAAAAGCTATTTTTCACATTCATTTTTCTTTAATTTTGAGTTTCAAAATGTTTCTCTTTTCTCTCCTTTCACCCTTCCCTAAGAGAGTAAGTAACTTGATATACATTATACGTGTAATCATGCAAAACATTTCCATTATTAGATATGTTGCAGAAGAAGAGACAGACAAAAAAAAAAACAAAGAAAGTAAAAAAAAATAGCAGATTTCTATCTGCATTCAGACTCCATCAGTTCTTTTTTCTGGATAAGGAAAGCACTTTTCTTCATAAATCCTTTGGAATTATCTTGGATCATTGTATTGCTGAGGAGAGTTAAGTCATTCAAAATTGATTATCATGATATATTGCAATTAATATTTATAACAGTCTCCTGATTCTGCTCACCTCATTCTACATCAATCCGTGTAGATCTTTCCAGGTGTTTCTGAAATCATCCTGTTTGTCATAATCTAATAGTGTTCTATCATATTTATAATTGCAACTTGTTCAGTTGTTCCCTAACTGATGGACATCCTTTCAGTTTCCAAGTCTTTAGTACCACAAAAAAAAAGAGCTGATACAAATAATTTAGTACCAGTAAGTTCTTTTCACTTTTTAAAAAAGGGATACAGACAGATAATGGTATTGCTGGATCAAAGGATATGCACAGTTTTATAGCCCTTGGGGCATTGTTACAAAATTGCTCTATAGAATGATTGGATCAGTTCATAACTTCACCAACAGTACATTAGTGCCCCAATTTTCCCAAATCCCCTTCAACATTTATCATTTTCCTTTTCCATCATATTAGGCAATCTGAAAGGTGCAATTTTCAAGAAATTTTCAATCTAATAATCTAATTCCGACTTGTATTTTCTCCAGGGTTATGATTTAAAATACAATTTAAGTGAGTCAGTACAAGGTGAGACATAATCATATTTTTCCTATACTGCAATCTTTTAAGTTAATTTTTTTCTTTAAATGAGAGATTTATAATAAGTTGCCTAAGATATCAGTGAATTCCTAACTCTGGTTGTGACATTCTTCAAATTCTGACTTCAAAATATTGCCCCCAGACCGACAGCCAAGAAAAGCCCAGCTTGTTCTATGGAGTGTGGTTAAACTTTATTTTGATCCCTCCTGGTGCTAACCTATCATCCATCATCCCTCAGATTGAAATAGTTTCAGTGTTCTAGCTCCCCAGGTAAGACTAACCACAGTTTTTATACTTTCTTACCAAAGCAGTAAACTGGAAAAGACTAGGTGGGAGGAAGCAATTCATAAGACCTGCTTGAGATGACTAAAGCAGCATAGTTTATCAGAGTAAGCACAGTATTTAGTGTCAAGAAGATATAGGTTCAAATCCTACTTCAGACAGCTATTAGCTGAGGGACCCTGAGCAAGTCATTTGTAAAACCAAAAAATTGGATTTAAGGGCTTCTAAAGTTTTTTTTTTTTTTTTTTTTTTTTTCCTGCTCTAAATCTATGATCCCATAATCCCATTTGTATTATCTATGCCACAGAAGCTGGTAACCTATGGTGACCTTTCTTGATTGAAAATGTAAATTGGACTAAAGCCCTGACAACATTCAAGCAGTCCCTTAACTAGAAAGGCTTGTAGTGCTGCATCCCAAAAAGGAAAGGCAAATCCATCAAGTGCATGAGGATTATGGAATTAAGGCATTGCTATTTAATAACTCCCTACCTAGAGCTGGGAGTGGGGGATGAGGTCTCCTAAAAAGAATCACAGAATCCCAGAGTGAAATTGCCAAACCAGACCTAACTAAGCATTTATTCCCTCTACAACCTCAAGTGCTCTTCTGGCTTTGTTATAAATTTCTAGGGAAGGGAAACCCTGTGCTTCCCAAGACAGCATAGTCAAATATTTGTTAGAAAGCTCTTCGCATTTACACACACACACACACACACACACACACACACACACACACACACACACACACATATCTCCCTATCAGGACTAAATTAGCTACATTTCAGTCACTGATCTGTTCCCTGAGAGTAAGCAGAAAAAAATTGAATTCTTCTTCCATCCAAATAGCCTTTCAAACAATTAGAGCCAGTTATCATATACTCTCTAAAACCACTCTTCTCCAAGATAAACACTTCCAATTCCTTCAATTAATGTTCATGCCATGATCTCATGACTATTCCTACCTCCCCTCTATGGGTGATCCCATGAATGGCCTTTCTCACAAGTGGTTTCCAGAATTGGACCCTGGTCTGATAGGAGCAGAGAACAGAAGAATGATTATTCCTTATCCTTGGATGCTTGCTATACCTGCTTCAGGGCAGTTTGACATCACATTGCTATCTCTTGCTGTTGACACACATTGCTATCACAATCAATTTCAATTCACAATTCAGTTTTAGATAAATTGTTCTCAAATTATTCACTCCATCTTGTACTTAGGAAGTTGACTTTTAAAAACTACATATTATACTCTATAGAGAACACTATTAAAAGGTCTTAAATTATTTAATACCAATGTCCTAGTTTATGAATAATCTTTGAAATTATTCCTTGTCAGAGGGTTAAGTGGTACAGTAGAAAGAGCTTTGGGTCTGGATTCAAGAGGAATTGAGTTCAAATTCTGACCTGCTAATTGTGTATCCTGGGCAAATAACTTAACCTCTTTCTGCCTCAGTTTCTTCATATATTAAATGGGGATAATAATATCACCTATCTAATAGTATCAACCCATTGGGCTTGGCCATTTAACTCCTTCCAAAGCTATATATACAAGGTTTCAAAACCATGAAGCTGTACTTCAACACAGGGGCTTTGCTCATTATATTGCAGTGCTAGCACATTATAGGTACTTAATCAAAGGTAACGGTGTTAATATTTAGCAACTGGCTCTCCAAGGAAAAAAAAAAGCATGTATGACACACTTTTAAGTACAATCTGTCTAATTAATATTTTGTCCATCACTTTTATAGATTCAATCAACAAAATAATAAATCCAGTTCTGATTTAAAGTAATTGCCAATATCCAAGATATAAATACTCATATTGAAATTTGAACAATTGCTCTAGTATACCTGTACTATTAATGTTTACTGGTTCATTGATTTTATGTAAATTCAGAATAAAAGGGATTGTGATTAGCAATAGATCTTTTTGCTTGCTATCTAGGGAAAGGGGGGGAGGGGAAGGAGGGAAAATCTGAAACACAAGGCTATGCAAGGGTCAGTGTTGAAAAATTATACTGCATATGTTTTGAAAATAAAAATGCTTTAAAAAAAGGAATAGCTCTTTTGCTTTTTTCTTGCATATTCATTTAGGAAACCATGTCTAGGAACAGATGAGCCTAGTTCTAAGGTAGAAGAAACATTGGTGTGAGATAGTCCAACATCCTCATTTTCATATGAGAAAATGTGGCCCAGGATATTGACTGCCTTGCCAAGGGCTCAGGATCAGAGGTAGGGTTCACATCCAGGACCTCTGATTCCAGAATAAGCAAGCTTTCCACTGTTCCAAATTACTCCCCTAGTTAGATCCAAAAGGAACTTGGGAATTAGCTAGTTAAACCACCTCTATTTTTAATGGGGAAAATAAGGTCCAGAAGGCCGAAATCAGGTACCTGTCCAAGGTTTGTTGTTATTGCTGCTCTTCAGTCACTTGCGTACAACTCTTTATGACATGCTTTGGGGTTTCTTGGCAAAGATACTAGAGGGGATTGCCATTTCCTTCTCCAGCTCATTTTATAGATGAGGAAACTGAGGCAAATAGGGTAAAGGGATTGGCCCAGGATCACACAGCTTGTGACTAGATTTGAACTCAGGTCTTTCTGACCTCTGTGAAAGATCCAAGGTTATACAACCATAAAATAGCAGAGCTGAGATTTGAACCGAGGTGCTCAAGTTCCAATACTTCCTTTCTCTTTCCCCTATGATGCAGAGAAAACTCAAAATCATGGTCTAGTCATTCATCAGTTCATCTCCTGCTACTAAGCTCTGGAGCTTGTCATAAGAAAAGTAAACAGAGGCAATATGGCCTCGTGGAAAGAGCAATGGATGTCTCCTCAGAGAACCTGTGTTCCAATCATACACTGATGCTTACTAAATGAGGGACCTTATGGAAATCACAGACCTAAGATATAATAAAGTGATTGGTCTAGGCTCTGGAGAACCTCCAAGATCCTCTCTAGTTCTACAGTCTGGGAATTTTCCCCACCCAAAGGGGAGAAGAAAAGCTTCTGCTCACATTGAGTAAAAGATCCAGGAGTAATCAAAGTAGCTTTCTCCAGACTATGCCTTTCCCTTGTTCTGTGCCCCCTGGTACAGAACTGATCATATATTAAAGGGTCAGCAATATTGGGGTAGGTTTCAGGATGGAGAGAACAGACTACCCATGGCTCCTTTAAAATACACTTGTGAGTTTCTTTGGACCATAGATACATACAGACACATCCAGCTGTTTGATCAGTCCCAAAAAGTGGGTATTCACTGCTAACCAAAAGTCTGTTATGTGGAGAGAATAGATGAATAGAAGAAAAATTTAGTCATCCTCAAAACACTGGTGCCATATGAATTATTAAAAACATTTTTCTTAATGATATGTTGCAAGTTAGAACAAACTGTCAAGAACCATCCTGCTTTCAGTCAAATCAATAAGTAATTTATTGCTTATTATATTCCATAGACTGATGTTTATCCTACATTCAATCCAGCAAGCTTTCATTAGGTGCATTATATGCCAGGCCCTAGGCTAGATATTGTAAATACAAAACCACAAAGAGAGAAAGAAATAGGTCCTGCCCTTAAAGAACTTACTTTTTACTAAGTAAAAATAATATTCATGCAAATAAATTTGTACTTGGTTCCCAGGTGCCTAGCACAATGCTTAGCCCATAGTAGGCATTTAATAAATGCTTATTGACTAATAAATAAAAATATATACACAATAGTGTGGCAAGTTCTATAGTATATAGATAGAATCAGGAAGACCCAGGTTAAAGTCTTGACCTTGACACATCTGTCTGTGCAATCCTGGGGAAATCATTTAAATTTTCATGACCCTGGGTAAATATCCAGGACAGTAAACTACAGATGAGTTGCCAATGTGTGTTAGTTAATGGTGTTTCCACCAGTAATAAGAGTAAGAAAGAAAGTCATAGATCCAGGCCAAAAGTACGTACAAAAATATTTATAAATGGCTCTTTTAGTAGTGGCAAAGAATGGGAAATTGAGGGGATAACTCAATTTGGGGATAACTGATCAAATTGTGGTGCATGAATATGATGAATACTATTTGCTATAAGAAATGGCAAGCAAGAGGATTTCAGAAAAATCCAAGAAGACTTAGATGAAAGGATGCAAAGTGAAACGAGCAGAATCAGGAAAACAGTGTACACGTCAATATTGTAACAATCAACTGTGGAATATTTAGCTACTCAGATCAATATGATAATCCATGACAATTCCAAAGGAATCACAGTGAAAAAAGATCATCCATATTCAGAGAAAGGACTAATGAACTCTAAATGCAGATTGAAGCATATTTTGTCACTTTCTTTTTTTCTTATTTTTTTTAACATGCTTAATATGGAAATATGGCTCCTATGACTTCACATGTATAATGAGTATAATATGTATTACTTCTCAATGGGTAGGAGAAAGATTAGAGGGAGGGAGAAAATTTACAACTTAAAATTCAAAAATTCTGTTAAAAATAAATGTAATTTTAAAATAAAAGAATATCACTTTGCCAGTTATGCACATGATGGGATGGATCAAAGAGGAAAGGTCTGATGCAGGAAGCTCTTTCAATCCAAGCAAAAGGTGATTCAGGCTTGAGTCAACTGTCCCTGATATCAGTTGAAATTTCACCTATGCTCCCTCTTTCAATCAGTGCCATAGACAGATCCACAAAAGCCTTAGTGTCTTTTTCTGTTATCTGATCATGGCAAAGCAAGCACCCTCATTATTTTCAGGCCCTCTAACAGGGATTTATGACAACCTGGACAGGAACTAGGTTGACATTAACCTTTGCTGACCAATCATTCTCTTCAAGAAGAGCATAATTCATGGTGATAATGAGACTATATAGCTTACTAAGAAGGTGGGAGAAAAAATACTTTAATTTCCAGCCCCCAGGGAGTCTGGTATAGTATTCTGAGCACTAGATGGACAATTAGAAGACTTGGTTTCTAGTTCTGTCTTACATAACCTTGGAGAAGTGACTCTATTTGTGCACATGTTTCCTCCTCTATAGAGTGAGGAAGATAAACTGGATGATTTCCAAAGACCTGATTTAGTTCTAAAATTCTCTATTCTATGGTTCTATGTTCTAAGGTTCTTTCTAAGTCTGAATCTCTAAGACTGTATTATTGCTATTTAGTCATTTCAGTCATGGTACCCCCATTTAAGGGTTTTCTTGGCAAAGATAAAGGAGTGGTTTTCCATTTCCTTCTCATTTTACAGATGAGGAAACTGAGGAAAACAGGGTTAATGACTTGCCCAGGGTCACAAAGCTAGGTAAATGTTACTCAAGAAGGTGAGTCTTCATGATTTCAGGCATGGTATCCTATCCACTATGTCACTTAGCTGGGAAAACTGTATTTTAGAAAGGCACATTTATTTACATTTCAAAATCTGAAAAGCAACATGGTTTAATGGGTAGATCTGGTCTCAATCAGGGCAGGTCAGCTTTTTCTGATATATATTGATTCTGCCACTTGTCCTTTCATTGTCCCAAGCTACTCGCCAACACTCAAAGCTACGGAAAAAAAATGCCCAATCTGCCTTATTGTAGGGAATGCCTTCATTGGGAGTTTAGAGAATCAGTGAAATCACAGGTCTGGCCCTAAGACACTAGAGCTCAGAATAAAATATAGGAGATAGGAGATCTAGGCACATTTCCCAATATG
This sequence comes from Sminthopsis crassicaudata, assembly GCF_048593235.1. Lineage (NCBI taxonomy): Eukaryota > Metazoa > Chordata > Mammalia > Dasyuromorphia > Dasyuridae > Sminthopsis > Sminthopsis crassicaudata. The sequence continues at coordinate 447,258,747 of NC_133620.1, forward strand.
TTTCAATGGGATGGACCTTAGAGATCATCTAGTTCAATCCTTTTATTTTAAAGATAAGGAAGCTAAGGCTTAGGGAGAAATGTCTTGTACAATAGGTAGTAAGTAGAACAGCTGGAATCTGAACACAGAGCCTCTGTCTCTGGACTCAGGGTTTTTTTTTTTTCCTCTCACTGTACATTTTTTCAACAATCCTTTCATCAGTTCATCAATTGAAACAAAATTTTCTTCAAAGTTTACTCTTTCATTGGTAGGGATTGGTAAAGTGGGCAACAAAAAAATGAATATAATAAAGAAAGGCAATTTAGAACAGTGGTTAGAGTACTGGTTCTGCAGTTGGAAACTTCTGTCCAAATCTTACATTGGATGCCATCTCTATGATCTTAGGCAAGTCACTGAAACTCTTCAAACTTTAGTTTCTTCATCTCTAAGTCAAGTCAGCAAGCATTTATTAAACACACCCACTGTCTGCCATGTACTCTAAAAGAAACAATTTGGACTTCTGATAAGTCTTCCAGTATATATACATATATATGTATGTATATAGGTGCACACATGCACCTATATGCATATATATATGCTTATATGCACATGTGTGTGTATATATGCACTTTTATGTACATATATATGTGAATATGAGTTATAGCACAAGTTCTATTGTGATAGGGGCAAGGAAAAACCATAGAATACAGCATGTTTTCCAAAACTGCTCAGCACTCATGGAAAATCTCTTCTGGAAGAGCCCAAATTTAATTCAATTTTTGTTGAACAGGTTTGCTGCATCTGCTCCACAATTGATTTTGGAATATTGTACTCCAAAACAAATAGACTACATGATAGCCACAAGAAGGGGATTTGGGAAAGGGAATATTAGAGGTGTGTACAGACCGTTGAGTTCTCACTTGACAGGGGAATAATATGTCAAGAAAGAATAAAGTTATTAAGGGTCAAACTATAAAAAGCTTTAAATGGTAGACAAAGGAATTTATATGTGATCTTAGAAATAATAGAAATGGAGTTTATTGGGGTTGGGAGAGATGTCATTGGAGACCAATTAGAAATTAGAAATAAATGACTAATTTTGGCCTTGGCCAGAAGGGTCGCCCCTTCACTGGAGATAAGAAGGAAAGAGGAGATAGAAGAAAAGAATGAGATGAGGAGAACAGGAGGAATACTTTGTGAATGATTTCAATCTTCTCAGTGAAGTATGAAGCAAGGTCCTCATAAGAGAAGGAAAAGAAAGAGTGATTTTAATTAAGAAAGAAGTGGTTTGAAATACCTATGATGATAAGTAGATTAGAGATAATCTTTTTCCAACAGAATGTGATCTGAACATTTCTTGGGTAAGGGGTTAGTTACTAGAGATCCATTTTCCTTAAAGTCAGTTCCTACCTTTATAGTGTTTATATTCTAATAGAGAGAAACAGCCAATTTAGGGGACTGGTGTCCAACATACCCAGAAGGGCATCAATGGGATGACCAACCTTGGAATCTATAAGAAGGTGGGCAAATAAAGTCAGGAAGACCATAGGGGTTTAAGGAACCCCTATGGGAAAGGGAAGAAATAAAGTCCTGGTAAGAAAAGAACATTTAAGTTTACTATCTTGGAAAGTTTAGTGCATTTCTATTTCAATGCCTTTGCCCACATCATTCCTCTCACCTGAAATACCCTTCCTCTTCCTAAATACTACAAGACACTTAAAAATCACTTCATCTTTGGTGTTTCTGACTACTATTGAGCACACCGAGTTTTTTTTTTTTCTCTGAACTTTTAAGATATTTATTGTGTGCTCTATTCATTCAATGTTACATAGATAGCATTGTATATATGTATATAAATATATGCTTATTATATACATATGTACATAAGTTTATATATAATGTATCATATATTTATGTGTGTATATGTATATGTTTATATAATATATACAAATATAGGTGCACACATATATTATTAAACGCTTTGTGCCTCAACTTCCTTATTTGAATGATCTCTAAGTCCCTTTCAATTCTAAAGGGTGGTTCTCTTTATTGAAAAACAGAATGGATCACAATCAAAGTGTCTGTGCTCCTAATGGGCAGCTAGTTGATATAATAATGCACAGTGTGCTAATCCTGGAATCAGGAAAACTCATTTTCCTAAGTTCAAATCTGACCTCAAAAACTTACTGAAATGTGTAATTCCAAAAACAGTTATTTAAATGTGTAATTCCAAGCAAGTCACTTCACCCTTTTTGTCTCAGTGTCCTCATCTGTAAAATGAGCTAGAGAAGGAAATGACAAATCTTTGCCAAGGAAATCCCAAATGGGGTCACAAAGAGTTGGGTACAACCAAAAATGATTGTACAACAACATGTTATTTACTTCCTGTGTGATCTCAAGCATGTCACTCAGTCTTCCTATTCCTCAGTTGCCTTAACTGTAAAACATAAGGGATGTTTTTTTGAGGTCCTTCTTGCTCTGAAGCTATAATTCTGTCAATCTCAACTCTGCTACTGGCTGGTACTATACTTTTGAATAAATACTTCTCCCTCTGTTTGTTCCTCTACAAAATCAGGGAGTTTGGCTGGATAATGTCTAAGATCTTTCCCAGTTTCTAATCTTATCATCCTCTATTTCCAGTTCCCCTTCTCTTTTGTATGTAGGACCATGTTTTACTCATCTTAATGGCTGCCTTAATGTTAGATTTAGTATCCTGGACACAGCAGGCTTAATACCTATTTGTTGGCTGCCTGGTTGATTTTGAAGAGGTCTACTTATCCTCCTATTTTCCTGGTTCTGAGTAGTAGGACAGAGTCTTAAACACTGTCGTTATACAAGCCCTAGAAAAGAAAGAAGATTGCCAGTTTTCTACAATCAGTGCAGTTAGTGGCTGTGACCTGAAAAAAGACCAGATTTTACTCAGGGTTCTAGGATTAAACCTAAAGTCAAACAACATCACTTTGCTTAGCGAAAAGCTAGTGGGACTAAGCTCCTTATTTTGGCAGATGAGGAAACTGAGGGCCATAGAAGTTTTTAATTGGCCAGGCTGGGTCTCAAGGTCCTGCCATCCATTCATTGTTCTCTCTACCCATCCTTCATCTGGCTCTGATTAGCCCCCATCCACCCAACTCTGCTTCTCAACTCACAATACCCCCTACTCTATAAATCCAGTCATTCCCAGGCTTCCCTTGGGGCCCACAGTGAAAAGACTATTGATCTTCATGTATAATAAAGCAATTACGGGAGATGTATGCACCAACACCCAAGCAATTCAAGTAAGCAATCATGTGGTCAGCCACTGGAAATGCCAGAGTGCGGCCCCAGACCACTTCCCTTCCTCCAGTATTTTTGAGTCAGGTAATGCAGCATGGAGCACTTTCATGGAGGAAATCATTCTTTGGAGCAGTGGGAATATTACCTCCGACCCCAGTCATTGGCAAGTGGCTTGATGCATTGGGTGTTTTCTCAATGAGAGACAGAATGGCAGAGACCTGGGAAAATACAAATCCTGCTCAGCTTCCTAGCTGTCTGATTGATGTGGAATATGTGGAGCTGGGTCACGGAGCATTTCTGTGTTTCAGGTTTCCTGCTGTAAAATATGAGAAATAAAGCTCCTTTCCATATCTCCTGATCCAGTCATGGTCTCTACCTGGGAAAGGAGAGATGACCCTAAAATTTCAGCTGAGTATTTAGCCTTAGATGAAACTGATGGTTTTAAATGGAAATACCTGAGCAGAACAATAATGGTAGTAGAGTTTGCCTTTGGTACCTGCTCACATCCCCTTTGGGCCCTTACCACCTCGCCCCTCAGTTTTCTGGGGCTTTCATACTACCTTCTAGATACCCAGAAAGAGCCCTTTTCCCTATTAGAATGTCTGTATTCCCAAGATAGTGGTCTGTACCACAGACCCATATCTCTTCTTCCTCCAGCAAAAACTCAACTGTCCTACTTCCCATTCTCATTCAACAAACTGTCATCTAGGTAACAATCTAACAAAATAACCCCTTTTACTTTAGAATGAAAGATAATAGTTTAATATGCTGTCTTTCCTAGTGTTATCTGCCTTCATATTGCCCAGAAAACTCTTGGAGAAGTAATGCTTTAACATAAAAGAATGATAGTAATAATATCATCATTGAATGTGGGAATGATAATGCTGTACATCTGTACATCTTATTAATGTCTTAGTTTCACTCCTAAGTAGTAATCTCAGCTCACAAATTCATATATTTGTAATATATGTATTTGTAATATATGTATAGTAGTAATCTCAGCTCAGAAATTCTATATCCTTCCCCTAAAACTCACATATATTTCATTTGGGGACATGTTTTGGGCCATTTGACTTGAAGGCAAATATTCCTTTACAATTCTGCATCTTTATGTTTTACTCATCCATAACATAATAATAATAATAATAATAATAATAATAATAATAATAATAATAATAATATATTCAGGACTTCTTGGGGAGAGAGGGAGTTATGAGGATAAAACACCCTAAAGACCATAAACAGATTTATTGTTGTGATTTTATTAGTATTATTAACTATCAGCAGAGATTCTCAAACTTTGAATAATGGAAATAGGTTTTCTTTGAATAATCTAAAAACTTCTCATTAAGTCTCTTCTGGGACTTAAGGCAAAGGTTGACCAGGATTAGGATGAAGTTTCACAACACAATCAGGCTAACTTCATTTGGAAACCGGAACCAGTCCTGCCTTGAAATCTTCTTTCTCTGGGCTGTCTAATCTCTAATCCTTCCTTCTGAGCTGCCAGATTCCCTGCTTCCTCTTCTGGAAATGCCCGGCCATCGAGACATGGAAAAGGAATGGACCCAGGATTTCACTGCTAAAGTTTAAACCTCTGCAACTCCAGCAGGGACATCTATTCTGAATAGGAGACAAAGGCTTGAGCTGGCTTTATATCTAACTGAGCTGGTTAAGCTGCACATTAGCAGGAGATAAAGCTTCTTACTCAATAACTATAGTTTTGCTGAGCCAGGAAGATAAATCCATTCTTAATACATTAATAATAAAAGTGATTTTTTTTGGCTGCTGCTTCTGAATCCATCACCCCCTCTCAATTGTTTTCCATGTTAAACACCACCATCTAGTGGAAGATATAAAATATCACAATCTGTAAATAGCTTGTGTAGAGCTAAATAGCTAGGTGACCCAATGGATAGAGTGCCAAATCTGGAATCAGGAAGGCTCATCTCCCTGAGTCCAAATATGCCCTCAGACACTTACTAACTGTGTTACCCTGGACAAGTTACTTAGCCCCATTTGTCTCAGTTTCCTCATCTGTAAAATGAGCTAGAGAGAAAATGGCAAATCACAGTATCTTTGCCCCCCAAAAAAACCCCAAATGGGATCGTGAAGAGTAGGACACAATTGAACAAGAAAGAATCTTTTTTTCAGGAACCTTCCTGAATTTAATCATATGAATCCATTTTATCCCCAGGAAAGCAGGTTCCCTTGGAAACTACCCTACATAGCTAATAATCATGTTGCCATAATTCAAATGCACATGGAATCCTCCTTAGGAGCTGCTGTCAACCCCTTGAGCCTTCTTGGTGGTGGCAAAGCTCAGTCAGAGAGATCGATTTGACATTTTGAAAATGCTCAAAGGTTATTTAGAACCATATCTAAAGCCATAAATGGACCAGACTGATTGAAGCCAAGGATTTGTGCAGAGATCCAGTTGGAGAAGAATAAGCCAGATATAGAATCTTCAGAGGATGACAATAAGGATGATGAATGGATTCAGGATCATGATATATGAGGTCAGGGGAAAGAAGGGGGATATTGAATACTGAGAAGGGAGGAGTCATAATAACTGTCTTTGAATATTTGAAGGGTTTTCATCAGGAAGATGGATTAGATTTGTTCTGCTTAATTCCCCCCACGTGACACAACTAAGAACAGTGAATAAAAGTTGCAGAAAGGAAGATTTAGGTTGGGGAGAAGGCAAACATTCTAAGCTGCCCCAAAAAGGAAGAGGCTGTCATGGAAGGTAGAATATTCCCTCTCACTGCAAGTCCTCAAGCAATGACTACAAGATTGTTTATTGGGGGTGCTGAAGGTGCTACCTGTGTTCAGATAGGGGGACAAGATGATGTTTGAGCTCACCTTCAAATTCTCTGGTTCTATGATTCTATGAGGTAAGTTTGGAGCCAGGTTTGTAAGGGCCTTGAATGCCACGATAGCAAATTTGTACTTTAAATTAAAAGAAGTAATAGACTCTGAAAAATTTCAGTATAGAAGTGTATCTACAAGTTCAAGTATTTACTATGTTCATAATGAGATAGGACTGAGATAGTAGGACTGAGACAGGAAGATCAGATAGGAGACCATTGCAATCTAAGTTAGTGGTGATAAAGACATATATCCAAGGGTAGGACAACAAAAGTACAATAGTTTTCCATTGTTATCCAATCATATCTAACTCTTTATGACCCCATTTGTGGTTTTTATGGCAAAGATATGGAATTGCTTTATTGTTTCCTTCTCCAAATCACTTTATATATGAGAAGATGAGGCAAAAGGACTAAATAACTTGCCCAGGGTCACACAGCTACTAAGTGTTTGAGACTGAATCCGAACTCTGGAAAATGAGTTTTCTTGACTTCCAGCCTAGAATTCTACCCACTGAGCCTTGGGTTGAAGTCATAGGACATGATCCAAATGAACATGCTCAACATATAGTCAAAGCTCAAACTGATAAAGTAGATTTTAAAATCACCTTCAAAGAAAGAAGTTTTGAAACCATATGAATTCTTTGAGAGAGAATATAGAAAGTAGATGGTCTAAGATCAAATTATGGTGAATTCTTGACTTCCAGCCTGGAATTGTACCCTCTGTTGAGAATGAGGCCATGGGACATGATCCAAATGAACCCATATAGAGTCAGAGCTCAAGCAGATGAAGTAGATTTTAAAATCACCTTCATAGAAAGGAGTCTTGGAAGTATGAAACCATGTGAATTCTTTGAGAGAGAATACGGAAAGGAGATGGTCTAAGATTGAATTATAATGAATTCTTGACTTCCAGCTTGGAATTATACCCACTGTTGAGAATTAAACCATGGGACATGATCCAAATGAATTCACAGAGTCAGAGTTCAAGCTGATGAAATAGATTTTAAAATCACCTTCATAGAAAGGAGTCTTGAAAGCATGAAACCATGTGAATTCTTTGAGAGAGAATATAGAAAAGAGATAGTTTAAGACTAAATTATGGTGAATTCCCTGTAAAGAAAAATGAAAGTGTGGAATAGGTGAGGGTTAGTGATAACAGTAAGGGTTAGACAGTTCAAAAAAGGAAAATGAAAGTCATGAGTCTAGATAAATAAGAAAGAATGACCAAGATAATAAGCATTTATTAGGAATATTATTCCCCTAAAACTCACATATATTTCATTTGGGGACATGTTTTGGGCCATTTGACTTGAAGGCAAATATTCCTTTACAATTTTGCATCTTTATGTTTCACTCATCCATAACATCATCATCATCATCATCAATCATCATCATCATCATCATCATCATCATCATCATCATCATCATCATCATCATCATATATTCAGGACTTCTTGGGGAGAGAGGGAGTTATGAGGATTAAGTGAGGGAAGCTCATTAGCAGTAGAGACATTGGGAAAGCTTCTTGCAAAAGGTAACATTTAAGCAAAGACTTGCAGGAAGTCAGGAGAGTGGAAGGAAAGTTAGCCACCGGAGATCCGTGAATGGCACCACATTTGTAAATGGAGTGTTGTGTGCAGGGGGAAGCAAGAAAACCAGTGTCCATCAAAGAGTCCATATTGGCGATTACATTTTAAAAAGATGAAAGGTGAAAGAGGTTGGGTTGTAAAAGTCCTCGGCAGCCAAAAAAGAAGGCTCTTTTTTAAAAGCTTGCAAACCCAAGGAGAGAGGTTTTAAAATGAAGGAGTGGTCACCACAGTCAAATGCTGAATAGAGAACAAAAAGAAGGAAGATTAAGAATAACAGCATTGAATCGGACCCAAGTGACCAGTGAACCTAAAGAGCAGTTTTGATAGAAAGCAAAGATAAAAGTCAGTCTACAAGTAGTAAAGGATGGGCTATGTGGGGAGAAGATGGAGGCCTGGAATCATCAGAAAGAACACTTGACTGGGAATGAGGATACCTGATTTCTGGTCTTTGTGTGGGCTAGTTCCCAGCATCAGTGAATTGCAGAATTGGCAAAGACTTCAAAAGTCATCAAAACCAACTTGAAGCATAAGAATATAATTTTTCAAAGTCTCTGACAAATGCTAATCCAGCGTCCACTTAAAGAATTCCAGTGACAGTTAACTCACTACTGTCAGCTGCAGCCCCATCCACTTTTGGACAGCTCTAATTGTTTGGAAATTTTCTTTATGCTGAGTGGAAATCTGTCTCCCCTGTAACTTCCTGGTTCTGCCCTCTGGGGCCAAGCAGAACAAGTCTAATCCATTTTCCACATGAAAGACCTTCAAATATTTGAAGACAGCAATCATGAGAAGCAGCTGTGATGTAACGGAAAGAACTAGGGACTTAAAAGGCTCTGTGCCCTGAATCTGACATTAACTAACTTTGTGAAAATGGGACCGCCATCCCATCTGTAAAATGGAGACAATAAGACTGACACCTTCTACCTTACAGTCTTAGAAAAACGATCCATTAACTTTATAAACTTGCAAAGTTTGTAACTACTATAAAAACTTTATAAGTTTTATTATGTACCCTTTAAATGTTCTCCAAGATAAATGTTCCCCCATTCTTTTTACTCAGTCCTTTCCTCTTTCTAAGACTTTTCAGTTTACCTGCACTATCAAATGAGCAGTGTTGGAGTAGATAACGGTAACTTCCACTTATAGCTGTGTAATCTTGCTAATAATTGGATCATTTGTCCCCTTTAGCTTGGTTGAGCTGAATTAGCTGGCCTCTTAGGTCTTTTTCAGCTTTGAGAGTTTAAATGAAGCTGATTTAATAGAGCTTTGAATGTCTTTCTTACTTGTATTTCTATTTGTCCACTTACACAGTGTTTGGCACATGGTAAGAATTTAATAAATGCTACATGACTGAAGGGGTATCTGGCCAATTATTTGTGGTGTGGAGGCTTTGATCTCTATAAACTATAACCTGGATGAAGTGTGCTTTCTATTCTTGGCTCCATGGATAGGTTGCTTACTATATTTGAGTGCCCTTATCTATAAAATGGGAATAGTGATTCTTGCACTATCTCCCTCAAAGGATGATCCAGAGGAAAATGGTTTCAAAAAGTAAAAGCTCTTTAATATGAATTGGGAGACAACACGAGTTATCTATATTTAAAGGCTCTGGAGAGGTATTAGTCTGACCTATGGTAGAGTGATGAGAGACAGGGCTGGCAAAATCATGCCTTGAATTCCAGGAATTCAAAACTCAAAAAGAGTTTGCAAAATAATAATAAATCAATCATTCCTTATCTGCCTGAAGGGAAGAGTCTGATCAAAATAACTTCTTGTTTTTTTTCTTTCAGCTTCAAGAACCATCTAATAATAACAATTATGATAATTATAATTATAGTCAATATTTACATAGTGCTTACTATGTACCTGGCACTGTGCTAAGAATTTTGCAAATATTATCTCATTTGATCCTCACAGCAGCTGTAAGGCAGATACTATTATTATTCCCATTTGATAGATGAGGAAACTGAGGCAAAAAATAGGTTAAAGGATTTATCCAAGGTCATGCAGCTAGGAAGTGTCTGAAGCTAGATTTGAATTCAGATCTTCCTGACTCCAGGCCTAATTGAAGCCAGCATTATATGCGGAAAAAAGTGAGATCTGTAATCATAGGCTCTAACTTCAAATCCTTGCTCTGCTACTTTATGATCTTGATAAGCTAACTTCTCTGGATCTCATTTTCCTTTTTTATAAATCAAGGTCTTTGGAATAGATTAATTCTAAAATTTTTTTTCAAGTTCCAAAATTGATGACTCTATAGAATATGACTAAGAAAAGACTAGATAAAAGAGAGATTATACGATAGCAGACACCTTCTAGATTGGGAATCACAGTTTTTCCTCCACTCATTCCTGTCTACGTTACTGTTTCTCAGATTTTGTAGGGAATTCACCTGGGAGTCTTTGGTCTACTTTAGTTACAATAAAGATTCCGCCACATTGGTTCTTTCTGATCACTGGTCTTTGGTGGTCTTTTTCCCCTCAATCCTCTTGCCATCCTTGGTTTAAATAGTACCTGTCCTGTGTGCCAGGTACATTTCCTTATATGGTATTCCCATTAAAAAAAAAAAAAAAACAGTGATAGAGCACAAGCCCTGAAGTTAAGAGGACCTGAGTTCAAATGTGACCTCAGACACTTAACAAGTCCTAGCTATGTGACCCTGGGCAAGTCACTTAACCCCATTTGCCTCAGCAAAACAAACAAACAAAAGAAAACCATAGTTAACTGAGCATAGCATCTTCTAGACAAGTTTCAATTGGACAGAACGATGACTTCATTGAGCAATAGAGGAGGACAGTATAGAGGTAGAGGTGGGAGGTCAAATCTATCTGATAGAAGTACATTTTGGGCTGTCAGTATTTGTAGCTTCCCCATATTTGCATTCTTCTACTCCCCCGTTTCTTCCTCATACACTCACTTTCCATATTTTCCGTTTGCAATAGCCTGGGGGTGATTTGTTCCCACTCAATGGTGAATGAGTGTGCAATTATCTTAGAAATTATGATATGAAAAGAAATACTAGACCAGGAATCAGGAGACCTAAGTTCAAGGTCATCTCTGGCAACTAGCTGTATGTCCATGAACATGACCATGAACTGATCATTAGGTTCGAGGGCTGCGAAGGACTTGGAGATCATTGAGTCCATCTCTGTCCCCCATTTGCTACTGCTACTATTCAATTGTTCTAGTCATGTCCAATTCTTTGTGATCCCATTTGAGGTTTTCTTGGCAAAGATATATGAGTGGTTTGCTATTTCCTACTCCAGCTAATTTTACAAAAGAGGAAACTGAGGAAAAGATGGTTAAGCAATGTGTGCAAGGTAATATAATACCAGGGAGTATCTGATACTATTTTAAAATTCAGGTTTCCCAATTCCAAACCTGATACTCTATTTACTGGATTGCCCCTACCTAACCCACCTACCTGATCCAAAATCCCTATACAGCATTCCCAACAAATCCTTTTCATCTCTATGGAAACCACCCGCTCAACAGTACATGGTCAGTCTGCAAGACACTCCAGTACTCTGTCCACTACACATGATCCTTATGTGGAAAAGCTATCTTGTCTGAATGGGAATGCTTGGCTCTGGGGAACATTTAAATAGGCATTCCCACTTGTCTGATTATACAACTGAGCAACAAATAATACCATTAAATAAAAATAATTAGATTAGAGCTGAAAGAGACCTAAGAGATCATCTGGTCCAGCTGCCTCATTTTACACAGGGTAAAACTGAGGGCATTTGCCCACATTCATACAGAGAGCAAGTAGCAGAGTCAGGATTTGAAGCTAGATCCATTTCCAATATTTCCACAGCATTCTGTCCAATATAGCATACTGCCTGTCTCTCCAAACTGAAATTTTATCTGAAGAGTAGAAAAATATATACTTTAAGGATAATCACTCTACTTTATTATTTCTTTTATGTTCAAAATAAAATAAATATTATTTATTTTTAAATAAATATAATTTAATAATTATACAATTCATATATAATTTAAATAAAATGTAATTTATTTATTTTTCATTGGTATAAGGAATTCCAAGTGTGGAAACACTCTTGACTTTGTAGAACAATAACCCCTCTACAATTTGTTTTCAAGGAGAATTGCCTAGAACACTTAAAAGTTAGGTGACTTATCCAGGATCATACATCCATTATGTATCAAAAGGATGATTTGAATGTGAAACTTTCTGTATCTGAGAACAGTTTTCTGTCCATTATGCTATATGGTTTTTCTCTAACTTTTTGAAGGTGAAAGGGGGGAACATATCCTATTTAAATTTAAAGATCATAGAGCATTGATGATCAACTGTGAAAGACTTGGTTCTTCTCAGTGGTTCTGTGATCCAACGCAATCTCAATTAACTTTGGATAGAAAACACAATCTGCATTCAGAAAAAAAGACTATAAAGACTGAATGCAAGTCAACACATGTTAGCTATGTTCATTTCTTTTTTCTGTTGTTTTCCCTTTCTCATGGTTTTTCCCTTTAATTTTTTTTCTCTCCCAACATGATTCATAAAGAAATGTATATTTTAAAAGTTAATATACATTTGCAACCAGGAAAATAAAACAATTAATAAAGAAAGCAAAAAAGATCATAGAGCATATGTAGAACTTCATAATTCATCTATTCCATTCCCTATCAAAAATGATAACCTTTGCCTACAACTTCTCTGATCAGTGGTCATCCACTCTATGAGTGAAGACCTCCCCTGATAAGGAACCTATTAAGCTGTACTGGAAATGGGTGGTGCAGTGCATGGAGAGCTGGGCTTAGAGTCAGGAAGGCCTGAGTTCAAATTTAGCCTCAGATACTAATTGTATGTATGGCCCTTGGTAAATCATTTACCTCAGTTTTCTTTTCTATAAAATGGGAATAATAATAGGACCTACCTCCCAGGTTGTGAGGATCAAATGAGATAGTAACTGGCATGAGATAGTATCTGGCAAATAGTAAGTGCTATGTAAATGTAAATATAAATGTTAACTATTATTATTATTATTACCATAGAACAGTTCTAATTATCAGGAAGCCTTTTTGTCATAGATGAATTATTTCTTTGGAATATTTATTTTTTGGCAGTAATTCTCCCTTGCTGAATATTCCTTCCATGCTTCAACTCTTTAAATATATAATATCTATTATCTAATTTGATGTCTGTCCTTCTCCAGGCTAAATGCTCCTAGTTACTCCTGCAGCCTATCCTTGTAAGAGGGACTGTGAATGTCCTATGTTGATGATACTTCCTCTGGACATTTTCCAGCTTATCATCATCTTCCTAAAAATGTGCCTTCTAGAACTAGCTCTTTCATGTGGTAGCTTATCACCATCTGCTGGAATTTTAGGATATTTAAAAGCTAAAGGCTTTTAATACCAGGCAAACATAGATTTACAACTACCCACCTCCACAGATTTTTAAACAAAGTGTTTGATCTCTCAGTAAAAAATGAAGTGCTAGCAAAGTGTGGCCCATTAGCATAAAATATTTGACTCAATGAAAATTATAATTTATCTTCATTTGCTAAGGGTCTACCCTCAAAGCAGAAGACTTTACTAACAGCAAAATGTGAACAGAGCTATAATTGCTAATTATTGTTTCCTCACTATTGATATTTATTCATTGTCTTCATTCAATAAATATATTATGCACCTATTTTGTTTAAAGTGAGGCAGCTGAATGCCTCAGGTTATAGAACAGTATGATTGCAGTCTGGAAGATCTGAATGTACAACTGTGTGATCCTGGGCAAGTCACTTAACCTATGTTGCCTTAATTGACTGGAGAAGGAAAGGACAAACTACTTAGTATCTTTGCAAAGAGAATCCCATAGACAGCATGATCTGTGGGGTCACAAAGATTCAGACACAAGTGAATGACTGAACAACAACAATGGATTTGAGAGGGAGGACACTAGTAGTTGGGTCTGGAAAAGCTTCACTAGAAAGCATATAATGGACAGGGCATCAAGCCTAGAGTCAGAAAAATCTGAATTCAAATCCAACCTCAGACACTTACCAGCTGAGTAATTTTGGGGAAATCACAACTTCTGTGTCTAAAGTGATTTATCTGTAAAATGAGGATAATAAAAGACTCTCCCTCCCAAGGTGGTCCTGAAGATCACATGAGTTGAGACTAGTAAAGTTCCAATGATCTTGTGATGCAGAGAGCTATCTACACCCAGAGAGAGGGCTGTGGGAACTGAGTTTGGTTCCCAACACACCATTTTCATTCTTTTTATTTTTGTATGTTTGCATTTTATTTCTTTTTCATTTTTTCCTGGTTTGATTTGATTTTGTGCAGCAAGATAATTGTATAAATATGTATGCATGTATTGGATTTAGCATATATTTCTATCATGTTTAACTTGTATTGGATTATTTGCCATCTAGGGGAGGGGGGAGGGGAAAGAAAGAAATTGGAACACAAGGTTTTGCAAGGGTTAGTGTGAAAGAATTATCCATGCATGTTTTGAAAATAAAAAGCTTTAATAAAAAATAAAATAGCAATAAAAAGGAGAAATAAGATGGAGAAGACACTTAGCACAGAGAATGACGTAATTGTTCATCCTCTGTTTTTGGAAAGGACCAAGGGGTGATGACTTTACTTGACTGTGAACTGGAGAACTGGATTTAAATGAGGTTGAGTTGCACAAAGTCATCAGCCTCACTCTCTGTTCGTGTCATGAAAATCTAATGGCCAGGGCAAAAATCTCGATGGCTAGTATTGACCTGGGATGCAGTGAATGACCTTGGAGCTTTCCATGTTTAACCAAGAGCTAAGCACTCCACAGAGAACAGGTGTCAGTCACCTTTGTGGCCATTGGAACAAATTGTTTTCTTCAGTCCCTTCCACCAGGAGAAGTCCTCACATATTTGAGGTAGATATCACCCTACCCCACCAATGGATCTGAGGCCTGTCAATTGCCCTCAACCTGTGACAACTTTACTAGAGTGTGGCTATTGCTTCTCGGAACCACATAAGCAGTAAGTAATAAAGTATTAGTAGTGATAAATAGTAAGTGATAAATAAATGCTAACTCGTTAAAGAGTTATATAAAAGAAAGAGACATCCTAGAAATTGGAGCGGAGGAGGAATAACTGCTATTTATGGGGGATAATCCAGACAAAGACACAGAGGGCAGAAATGCAGTATTGTGTTTGAAGAATAAAGAGAGTGTCAATTTGATTCTGGGTAGTGAGATGTCTGGTATCATAGTGCTCCTAACTTCAGGCCTAGAGCTCTGAGTTATATGCTAGAATTCAAATCTGGCCTCAGACATTTATTAGTTTTGTAATTCTGGGCAAGTCATTTTGCCCTGTTTGCCTCAGTTTCCTCATCTGTAAAATGAACTGGAAAAAAAATGTCAAATTGCTCTAGTATTACTGCCAAGAAAAGCACAGATGGGATTTTAAAGAGGTGGATAAAACAAAAAGTGACTTAACAGACAACAATAATTTGAATATATAGAGTACAGGAATAGGAGAAATGCAGAATGAAGCTAGAAAGATAGAGTAGGGTCAAGCTACTCAGGATATTATAGATTGAACAGTAGAGTTAATCTTTTATCCTAGAGGCAATAGGGAACTATTGCAGTCCCTTGAGCAAAGGAGTAACATGGTAGGATCTGAACTTGACACCTATGTGGAAGAGATATTGGAGTGGGAAGAACTTTTGGCAAGGTTGGAAATGATGAGGGTCTGAACTAAAGCATCATTTGTGGGATTGAAAAGAAGTTGAGTGCCAGAGTTGTGAAGGGAAAAAAGACAATATTTGCCAATATATTTGATATATGGGATAAGAAAAAAGATCCTAGTAAGCTTTAAAAAAGTAGGAAGAAAACAAGGAAGAGAGGTGGAAAGAGCAAAGAATAATGTGTCTGGTTGAGAATGGAAGAAAAACTTTCTAGCTATGATTTTAGGGACCCCTTGGTGACAGGCCAATTAGCTGCACAGTCACTGATCCCCAGTATGGGCAGATGATAAATTTTGCACCTTGTAGTTCTTCAAGAAACAGCTGCTGGCCTTGATTGTGCAACTTCCCCAGGCTCCTGCTCCCAGGATGTGAGCTACCACTCTGGGAGATGTGGGAAGCCAGGGCCCCAGGAGGGAAATTGAGAAAGCAGCCCTGTATCCCCAATCTGAAAGGTATTATTTCTCTAAAGGATTTCTATTCAAGCCAAGAACAGCTATAAAGTTGCAAGTACCTAGCTGAGTGTTCCCATCACTGCTGGCCTGAAAAATCGGATGCTGAGCCTGGAAATTACAGCCTCCATGGGCTTGATTGCAGGGGAATTAGCTCCCACAGCTGCCAACTGCAACAGTAAGTTTCAGATTTACAACTGAGTAGCATTTACAGTTTAGATACAAGGGGACTGGTATAGGGAGACCTGGGCCAAGAGAATTATGGGTGAAATTTATTCCAGGGAGAAAAAGTAGTGGCCCATAGAGCCAATTGATTGGTCTAACACTTCAGAGAATCTCTTATTTTTCTGAGGCTCTGTCTAAATAATAGCAAGTTTGGGGAAGCAGACATCCTTTTGGATAATTGTGGATCATTTCAGCAACCAATGTAGGAAAATGATTCTGATTCAGAATGATAGAAAAGGAAGGGACGTTCAAACACATACAATCTAATCCAGTCATATTGTGGATAGGGAAAGAGAGGTCCTGAGATGGATAGAAATAGCAAGGTTACATAGTAACGTGGCAACTGATTAAAGTGAGAGGGACACACATACAGAGAGAGAGGGGAGGGGGGAGGAAGGGAGAGAGGAAGGAAGGGAAAGAGAAGAGAGAGAGAGGGAGGAAGGGGAAAAGAGAGAGAGAGAGAAAGAGAGAGAGAGAGAAAGAGAGAGAGAGAGAGAGAGAGAGAGAGAGAGAGAGAGAGAGAGAGAGAGAGAGAGAGAGAGAGAGAGAGAGAAGGAAAGACAGAAAGAGAGGGAAGAAGGAAGAGAGAAGGGAGGAAGGAAGAGAAATGGATAAATAAATATTTTCTATACATTGATATATGTATATACATATATATACATATATATATGTATGTATTTACATGGATCTATGGATAGATAGATGCTTTAATGTCTTAAAAATCTACTAAGACTGTGTGTGTGTGTGTGTGTGTGTGTGTGTGTGTGTGTGTGTGTGTGTGTACAGATAGATAGTTTCTGCACCCTCTTATTAGATTGATAGGATGGGGGTGGGGTGGAAGACAAGCATGACTTACCTGGATGTGCTGGTAAATGCTTAACAACTGTCTCTCTGAGGGAAAAAAAATAAAAAACAAAAATAAAGAAGCAGCTGTCTACATGACATTCTCTTAAGTTTAATCTGCATTATTAACATTTTCCTTTATTCCTTTAAATTTAGACCATCAACAAAACAATAGTTCTAGTCTTGCTTTTCACCATTTGGAGATCCCTCAGTATAAGTGCACACACTAAGACAGCAGAAGCTGAGTCCAGCACACATTCAGGAAAAGGACCATCTTTAGGCTCTTTCTATCCCCAGCATTTAACAAAGGGACTGATTGTTGACTGTTCATGAGAACAGTATGAGAACTCCATGTGATGGGAAAATCTAATCAGCCTAATGTTTCACATGTTCAAAAAGGCAAGAGAGCATTTTTTCTTTCTTTTTTTTTTTAATTAAAGCTTTTTATTTACAAAACATATGCATGGGTAATTTTTCAGCATTGAACCTTCCAAAACTTTGTGTTCCAAAGTTTTCTCTCTTCCCTCCCATCCCCTCCCCTAGCTGGCAGGTAGTCCAGTACATGTTAAATATGTTAATATATGTTATATCCAATATATGTATATATATTTGTACAGTTACACATCCATCAGAATTGGTCATTGTATAGTCTTCTTGTTGCCATGTATAATGATCTGGTTCTGCTCATTTCACTTCATTTCTTTCTAGGCCTCTTTGAAATCCTCCTGTTGATCGTTTCTTGTAGAACAATAATATTCCATAATATTCATATACCATAACTTGTTCATCCATTCTCCACCTGATGGGCATCCACTCAGTTTCCAGTTTCTTGCCACTACAAAGTGAGCTGCTACAAATATTTTTGAACATGTGGGACCCTTTCTCTCCTTTGAAATCTCTTTGGGATATAAGCCCAGTAGTAGCACTGCTGGATCAAAGGATATGCACAGTTTATTAACTTTTTGAGCATAGTTCCAAATTGCTTTCCAGATTGGTTGGATCCATTCACATGCATCAGTACCCCAGTTCTCCCACATCCCCTCCAACATTCGTCATTATCTTTTCCTATCATGCTAGCCAATCTGAGAGCTGTATAGTGGTATCTCAGAGTTGTCTTAATTTACATTTCCAGGAGCACATTTTTGAATAGTTTTTATGTTTATACTTTTTTCCCCCTGTAAGGATGATTATTCACTTTTTTAATGATAGTTAAAGTTTTACAGGATTTTTGTTTAAAACAGAGACAGAAAATTTTCATTAACTGCAAACTCACTATGAGAAAATAATAGTCCAGAAAAATAATGGAATCTAAAACTTCCTTAAGAATTACAGTGCCCCTGTTTGTGAATTTGGGAAATGATTCAAACATTTTATAGAGCAATTTGGAACCATGTCCAGAGGACTATGAAACCATCCATACCCTTTGACACAGCAATACTACTAACTAGATCTATATCCCTAAAGAGATAAAAAGCAAAAATAAAATGGACCTATATGTACAAAAAGATTTATAACAGCTCTTTTCTAAGGACAAAGAATTGGAAATTGAGGGGATGTTATATAATTATGATGGAATATGATTGGCTTGTAAGAAATGGTGAGCAGGATGCTCTCAGAAAAACTTGGAAAGATTTCTATGATCTGTTGCAAAATGAAATGTATTGTGAACAAAGTAACGGCATTATTGTAAGATGACATAACTATTTTCAGTAATATAATGCTACAAGACAGTTCTGAAGGACTTCTGATAAAAGATGCTATCCATATCCAGAGAAAGAACTGATAATGTCTGAATGCAGAATGAAGCATTCTTTCTTGAAACCTTATTTTTCTTGAAGTTTTCGTTTTTGGTCTGTTTTCTTTCTTTCTTTCTTTCTTTTTTAGAACACAACTATTATGGAAATGTCTTACATGACTATGCACGTATATCCTATATTGAATTGTTTACATTCTCAATGGGTCAGAGAGGAAAGGAATGAAACTGAAACTCAAAGTTTTAAAAATAAATGTAAAAAATTGTTTTTATGTGTAACTGGGCAAAATAAAATACTAAACAAATTCTTTAAAAAAATGACTGTCTCCAGAGTTGGGGAATTCATGACTTTTGCACACTGCCCTCTCTATACACTTAGAATACTGTGCTCAGTTTGGGGGAAAATCCAGAAAGGCACTGATTGGCTAGAGAAAGTATAGCAGATTATGAAGACATTCAAGACCATTTCATGTAAGAATGGACTAAAGAAATTGGTGATATTTAACCTGGGGAGAAAAAAAAAGTCTGAAAATGAGGGAACATGATCTGTCTCTAATCGTTTGAAAAGCTATTATATAGAGACATGATAAGCCTTATTGGGGGGGGGGCACAAAAGTAGGAACAACAAATAAAAACTGCATAGAGGCTAAATTAGGCTTGATGTTAGGAATAAGAATTAGAGGTCTGCCAGGTGCAGATATTTCCTCTACCTACAAAAGAGTCAGGGGCAGCAAGGTGGAACCTTAGCCCAGAGAGTACCAGACCTGGAATCAGAGACTGTTCTTATTGAGTTTGGATCTAATCTCTGACACTTAATAGCTGTGTGACTCCAGAAAAATGATTTAACCCTTTTTTTCTCAGTTCCCTCATCTGTAAAATGAAGCAGATATGACTGAACAATGAAGTACAAAGGGAGCTGGAGAAGGAAATGGCAAACCAATCCAGTATCTTTGCCAGGAAAACTCCCAATGGGGTTATATCCCAATGGATATAACAAAAATACAACTGAACAAAATAAGTCACCTAAATACTGAGAGTTTAAGTGACTTGTCCAGTGTCAGAGGGCCAAGGATGTGTCAGAGATAGAACTTGACTCTGGCTGTATCCTGCTTTCAAGGATGACTTTCTGTCTACTCTATCACCTCTAAATTGAGGGTTCAATTGATTGCCTGGGAGAAAGAGGGCGTTTTCCCTCATGGGTGATGTGCAAGCATAGATAAGCATTTGTTGAAAATGATGAAGAAGACATACTTGTCCAGGGCTTGGAGCTCCCTCATAATTAGGCTTCTGTGATTCTCTGATTCTTTAGTCTGATTTTGGGCAAATGGAAAGATATTTTGTTTATCCAGGTTGCAAGGCACTAAAACTTATTCATTCAAATAAAACACACAAAACCATAAATGTAATTTCTATTAACATAATATATTATACATTTATATTATATGAATACATACAAATCAATTAATACAAATTAAATATTGATGTATGCATGGCAACAAGTTGTAATAGTGTCCTATAGAGAAAAAGTAATTTTAGATCCTGAAAAAGGAAACAAAATCCTCAAGCACATTTAAATCCTACCAAATGATTTGTTGTAAAACCTTCAACATTTCAGCCAATTCTCACAGGCTACATCAGACTGATTGTCCAGATTCTATAGTTCTAGTTGCCAAGATCTCCTGAAGCAGCCCTACAAGCCCAGAGTGCACTGTGTCATCAAGTTAGTATGAATCAGTATGAATTAACAGTACAAACATCACTATCAGAAAATCTAATATAATCTTTGATAAATTAATATGGAAAATGTAATATTAATATCAGTATGTAATGCAATATTAATTACATGTTAATATTACACCATTATATAATAAATTAAAAGTCTATAGATCATATAATATATAAATGTATTTTATGTACATTACAAACATTATTCATATTGTATCTATAGTAACATATTATTAGTTGATATATTATTATAATAGTGTTGATAATATCAATATATATTAATGTTAGTCAAATATTTAATAAATCAATATGCTAAATACTGAGGATAAAAAAAAAATCAGCAAAAGTACATCCCTCAAGAAGCTTATCTTCCAATGACATTGACAAAATGAAAATAACTGTAAATACAAAATACATACAGGATAAATGGAAGGTTATTTCAGAGTGAAGACACTGGGATGGGGTAAGATGGGACAGAAGAAAGGCTTCAGGAAATCAGGGTAGACAAACAGTCAACATGAGGAGGGAGAGCTTTCAAGATGTGGGGAACAATCAGGGCCTTGAGTCAGAAGATGAAGCATCAGAGAAGAGGTCAGTGTGGTTGTATCATTCAGTGAATGGAGGGAAAAAGTAAGAAAAGGTCAGGTTGGGAAGGCCCTTAAAGGCCTATCAGAAATTCTGAATATAATAAGAAATCAGTGATTTTTATTGAGTAGAAGATTGCCATGTTCACATACTCATTTTAGGAAGAGTACTTTGGAAGGTGAATTGGAAGGGATCTCAGGGACCATTTGGTCTAACCTTTCCTTAAACAACAATCCCCATTACAACATTTCTGATAAATGATCTTCCAGTCTTTGCAAGAAGAATTTCAGTGAAAGGAAACTCATTACCTCTCAAAGCAGCCCGTTTTATTTTGGGATACTCTAATTGTTATGAAGTGTTCCCTTGCACAGAATTGAAATTTGTCCTTCATGCCTACCCATCGCTCTGAGTTATGTCTTCTGGTGTCAAACAGAATAAGCATGATATTTTTTTCCCATGTGAGAGCCTGTCAATATTTCACAGTTAAATCTTCTTTTCTCCAAACTGTTTTCAGAGTTTCACTCTTTCAATGAATGTTCATGCAGCAAAATCTTGAGCCATCTTTTCCCCCCAACTGCTACATTAATCTCCCTATTCCATAATCCATTTTACCAAAGTCCTTCCTAAAGTATGATAACAAAACCAATGTTCTCTAAGAGAATTGTTAGTACGTCAACTAGAATTACTGTCTCCTTAGTCTTGACACTACATATTTATTAAACTCACCTAATTTTATTCTAGTTGTTCTTTACTGCTATTCCATACTGTTGACCCTCATAGAGCTTGTAAGTCACTAAAATCATCAGATTTTTTAGAAGCACTGTTATATGGTCATATTTTATTCTATTTTGTACTTATGAAATGAATTTTTTGAACCCAAAAGTAAGATTATGAACCTATTTCTAGTAAATGTCATTATCTTAGAATCTTTGGGTTGGGGAAAAACCCTGAAAACTCAGAACACATCTGAGTTATTGGATTCAGTGATGGACATACGATTTTGAGAAAGTAGAAGTAAACAGGAAAGTGAGGAGGAAACCTGGAACTATGGCAGAGGAGGGTTGGTTGAAGGAATTGAGGATGCTTAGCATTAAAAGAAAAGAGTTAGCAGTGACATTTAGGATTACCAAAATTAAAACTAAAAATAGAGTGGTTATGCCATCAATGACAAGGAACTGGCTTCTGTGATCAACTGCCAGCTTGGCAATATGCAGGTTGGTTGACAGGCCATTATTGCTATCTGATGGACTGTCACATGGATGAGGAATTAGATTTGTTTTGTTTGACCCCAGAGGATAGAACCAGGAACATTTCTTGGAAACTTATCAGTCTTCTGGAATCATAGTGACTTCATTGCATTGAGCAGAAGGCTTATATTTTCAGTCATTTGTCTTTATAATGTCATTTTTATCCTATAAATTATTTCCTAGGTTCTGTCCATTTGATTCTGTATCAGTTCATCCAAGTCTTATCACTTTTCACCAAAACTATCTAAGGTAGAATTATTGAACAAATGGAAAATAAGATAAGGGTACCAGGGTGCAAAGAGGCAGAAAAATAATTGAAACTTTTTAGAGTCACTGGAAGACTGGGAAGATATAGATATGAAGTGTAATAAGGAATGATTTAGAAAAATAGTGTAATCAGAGGGCAGTTTGAGCTAATAGAGATTACAGGTACAAATTTTATAGAAAACTATAGATGCAGCAAGAGGGGAATCTGTTAGATGAGAAAGATTAAGGAGTAAGTTACCTGTGGGGGGAAGCCTGAAAATAGGAATCAGTCACTGAGAAAAAGTTCTTCAAATTGAACAAAGAAAAAAGATTAGATAATGAGACTGATGCGAAAAAACAGATTACCAAATTAAGGGTCCCATGGCAGCAGAGAATTTTTTTATCTGGCTCAAGAGAGTAAATTTGAGCCTCTGCAAGGAAGAATTCAGATTCTAAAGAATAAGGTTAAAGAATTGTTTCAAGACAGATGCATTGAATACTTGTAATTTACTCAATTGTATGCAGTTTTACTACCACTATCTCAAGAAAGCCATAGTGTAGAAAAATATATGGTACAGAAATATATATATATACATACATACATACATACATAAGTATATATGTATGTATGTATGTGTATATATATATATATATATATATACATACATATATATATATATACACATACATATATATATATATATATATATATATATATATATATATAATTGCACTTTAGCTGGGTGCTATACTGAAGAGATATTAAGGAAAGAAGGACTCTTTCCAGGTAGAAAGGGCAAGACTTGTCATCTGTGATAAAATGCAAAAATTACCCCTCATATCTGCTACTAGTGTGAATTTGGATCATTCATTTAACGTGTGCCTCAATTTTAATATCTGTAAAATGAAGCACTAGATTAGAATTTAGGGCTTCTTAATCTTTTTCCACTTGTAACCTCTTTTCACCTGAAAAAATTTTATGTGACCCCAGGTGTATAAAATAGGTATACAAATTAAACATTTACTTTTAATAAATTATAATTTCACAACCCTCACATTCAGTTGTGAGACACCATATGGGGGCCTAACTCATGGTTTGAGAACCTGAGATTAGATAATTACTGATTCCCTTTGGAAGTGTAACTTTATGATCCTATAATATCCAAGAGGATAAAATCCCTAAACCTTTGATGATGTTGGCAAAAAAAGGAGAGATCTTCATTCTGAGAATTCCCCAGCTTTATCTCAAGAACTAACTTCAACCCATCTTTAAATACTAAACTCCTTTATGGACCAGCTCAGATGTCATCCATCCAGGAAGCTTTCCCTCATCCTTTTCTCTGTCCACATTGGGAGGAGTAAGGAATCTCTCAGATTCAAACTGCAACTTTTAAACAAATTAGACTTGGGATTTCATAGATGTAAGGCGCCTCCTGGTGGAATCTCTACAAACATAGATATGCACCTGCTTGACTGAGAATCCTCTGAGTTTTTCCTTGAACTGAGAGAGCTTTCTTAAATCATTTGTCCTCTGTCACAAAGCCATTATGTAACTGAGATGGGACATGAAGCCAGGATTACATGATTCCAAATCCAATACTCTATTATTCGACCTTTTTAATACACTATTCATATTCTATGCCGTAATTATTCATGTGTAAGTCACATTTCTGTTCTTATAAGAAGGGAATATCTGCATGTTATTCATTTTTGTATCCCAGAGTGCTTTTTTCATAGTTAGCTGTAATCATTGTTTTCTGGTTTAGAAGGAATTGGTTATACTTCACAATAGAATGAAGGCTCTTTCACGTTGGCTATTGCTTCATTCTTTATAACTGTCTTCCTAGCACCTAGCAAAGTGCATGATGTACAGGTTGCTTGTTGATTGACTGATGTGGTGATCTGGCTGGACAGACCACTTCTAAAGCATGAAGTTCAGTTCTGGGCACCACAAAATAGGAAGAATATTAAAAAGCTGAACAAACAGCATGCAGATGAAGACACTAGGAATGGGAAGGAAATTAGGAACTGTATTGAAAAAGTATCGACTCAAGGGAATGGTTCATCTCCAAGAAAATTGTGTGTGTGTGTGTGTGTGTGTGTGTGTGTGTGTGTGTGTGTGTGTGTGTGTGTGTGTGTGTTTGGGGAGAAGGGCATATAATAATGTATTCAAATATTTGAGGCATTGTCATGTTTAATTGGCATGAAATTTAATCTACTTAGCACCAGAGAATAGAATTAGGAACACTGGGTAGACATTGTAGAGTAGTAGATTTTAGCTTGATGTAATTTTCCTAGCAATTAGGGCTGGACAAATGCAGGAGGGGCTACTTCAAGGGAAAGTAGTCTGTCCATCACTGTATAGTTTCGAGCAGATTCTAGAAGGTGATTTTTTTTTTTTGCTGAGGCAATTGGGGTTAAGTGACTTGCCCAGGGTCACAGAGCTAGGAAGAGACCAGATTTGAACTCAGGTCCTCCTGACTTCAGGACAGGTGCTTTATCCATTGCACCATCTAGCTACCCCCTAGAAAGCGATTTTTAAGGGATATTATAATGCTTGAGACACAAATTGGACTATATATTCTCTGAAGTTCTTTCTATCTCTGAGATTCTGTTTTTATGATTCAGTGAGATAATCTTTAATAGAACTCTGGAATTTAGAGCAAGAAGAGACAGACCTTAGAGATGATTAAATCTGCCCCACTCATTTTAGAGATGAAAAAACTGAAAATCATAGTGAGGGAGAGACTTTGTCTATTTCTATTAAGTACCAGGAACCAGACTAAGAGGATTTTTGGATGAATTCCATAAATTAATCTTGGCTGAATCAAGTATTTATAAACAGAATTATCCAAGATGCCACTCATCAGTTCTTAATTTTCAGAGGCAGCCTCTATAACATACAAAGATTCAGACTAAATAGGTAATTTGTTCTATTAAGACATATATTTTGTAGTGGCTGGGGAGAACTCATCTACATACAAAAAAAGAATATATATATATATATGCATATATATACATATATATGTTTGA
Organism: Sminthopsis crassicaudata; assembly: GCF_048593235.1. NCBI lineage: Eukaryota > Metazoa > Chordata > Mammalia > Dasyuromorphia > Dasyuridae > Sminthopsis > Sminthopsis crassicaudata. The sequence goes on from NC_133620.1 coordinate 447,284,268, forward strand.
ATACACATATCTTTTCTATTATATATACATATATTTAATTTATTGTTATATTTTGTTTTTCATAACCTCTCCTGCTAGACCCAGAGAGGCAACCCTTATGGAATATGGGAATAGGAAATAAAAAATTAAAAAGGAAAAAAATTAAAGAACTATTCAATACTGTGATCAGAGTATATTCAGTTGCCAATAGCTTTAACCTTCATTTCTAAAAAAGAAGAAGCCATTTTCAAAGTCAATTAAAGTTACATAGCATTTACTTTCTATTTTACAGTAATAGTCCTTTCTGTTTATACTGTTGCCTTCATCGGGCATAGCATTTTCCTGATTCTATTTAATTGACTTTGCATCAGTTCATACATGTTTTCCCACACATCTGTGTAATCTTCACATTCATGACTTCTTCAGATGCAATAATATTCCATCTTGTTGTTGACCCTCATTTGTTTAGTTTACCCATTTGTTTAATTTAATTTGTTTAATTACCCATTAAATTTGCATTTATTTCACAGGAGAATTTTTTTTAAAATACTGAGATATTTTGGTAAATTTAAATGTTAATTTATAGATCATGAACTTTTTTGAAAGAAATACAGAAATATATGGGTGAGAGGAAGATTAATAAAGGGAGGAAGAATAGAATTTAAAAACTAAAGACTTATTCCTTTGAGTTATGACTTAGATAATACATCCCCCAAGTGCTCCCCAAAGTATTCACTCCCTTCTCAAATTTTCCTAAAGCACTCCATCTCAATATCTTTTGCTCTATGATACTCTATTTTGCATGATATTTTATCTATTTAAATACCACATCCCCTAGAATAGTTTATGTAGAGATTTAGAGAAGAGAAACCCAGCTCATGCTCACAGGAAACTTACCTAGATATAATTTCCTGAGGAATGAATGAATGAAAAAAGTAGGCATTAAGTACTTTGTTCAAAGAGCTGCTAAGTGTTAAGTGCTAGAGATATAAATAAAAGAGCATAAAGTGCTAGTTCTCAAAGATCTCTATTGGAAGGCTGCTAAGTGGTATATATAGTAGATGGAATGCTAGGCTTGAACTCATAAAGAGAATAATTCCATTTCTACCTCAGATACCTATTAGTTGTGTGATCCTGGTTAAATCTCAATCATACTCATCCTCAGTTTTTTAATATATAATGTGCAATTAAATTTGATAAATTTATGATAAACATAATGATATAGTAATTTATAATGATATATTTATGCAAATATACAAAGTCTCACTTGAATTTCACAACAACCTTGTGAGGTAGGCGATAGAAAATTTTAAATTTTTATCTCTCTCTATTTTTGCTTTATATATGTTAAAGTTCTTTATGTAGCTAAGTATATTTAGATACATATTATCTACATATCTATAGCAAAGTTATATAAACACTTATAACATAATATTATATATAATATGTATTTTCTCTAGCATTAAACACTTTAAGATACTAATTATTCTTTTTGTTCTTATTATGATTATTAATATTATTAATAGGAGAGAAGATACATATAGGAGGTTATAGTTACAAGTCAGCTAGAAAAACCCCAAGTTCCTAAGGTAAATATTAATTTGGAAAGTAATATGAATTTTTCTTGAATATTACTTCCAGTAATAAAATGATTTTTTTCTGATGATGTTTGATTTGATAGGACCCAGAACTAGCATTGACAATTTTATTTTGTAGGGTTTCCTGAGATGTGACTTCTGAGCAGGTGAGCTCAGTCAATAGTACTTGAGGAAGCAGTGGAGAAGCCACATCTCTACTTGGTTTGCTGTGAGCTGAAGGGGTGTTGCCATTCCCAGGGCTCTTGAGTTCACTTGCCTGTGAGTAGCAATTGGTCAGTTCGTATTGGTGATGATAAGAAAACTTGCCTTCTTCTCCCTCATTGAGCCTGGCTGGAAGCAAGGCAAGTAGTCTGGAATCCACTGCTACTCCCAAGCTCTTAAGTTCAAATCCTGGACTAGGTATTGAGAGGAAGTTCTGGTCAAAGTGATTACCGTAGTTTGGTTTGTCCGACATATGTATTCTCCTTTCATTCTCTCAGGTTATTTTAGTACCTCAGCTATTATTGCTGCATAAACAATTATGGACTGTTATGGGCTCCCCAATCTTGAAATCACTGTGGTTGTTCCTTAAGTCCTGCTTCAATACATACTTAAGCCAGGAGCTGTCCAGCTTTGCTACAATTGCAGACTGATAACTTCAGATCACTGAAATTCGTACTGATTTATTAGATTCAGGAATAAAGAAGAAAATGTTACCTTTTTATTTTTATTTATTTTAATAGTATTTTATTTTCCAAATACATGTAAAGATAATTTTCAATTCATTTTAAGACTTTGTGTTCTGAATTTTTCTCCCTCTCTCTCTTACCTTCCCCCTCTCCAAGACAGTAAGCAATCTGATATAGGTTAAATATGTAATCCTTTTAGGGATATTTCCATATTTGTCATGTTATAAAAGAAAAATCAGACCACAAAAATGGTGAAAATACTATGCTTTGATCCACATTCGGTCTCCATAGTTCTTTGTCTGGATGCAGATGGCATCTTCCTTCCCAAGTCAATTGCAATTGCCTTGAATCACCATATTGCTGAGAAGAGCCAAGTTCATCACAGTTGATCATAATATAATCTTGCTATTACTGTGTATAATGCTTTTTGGATCTGCTCGCTTCACTCAGCTCAATTCATGTAAATTTTCCCAGAATTTCCTGAAATCAGTCTGCTCCCCATTTTGTTGTTGTTGTTTTTTTAATGTCTTTTTTTCAAAATATATGCAAAGATAATTTTCAACATTCACCCTTGCAAAACCTTGTGTTCCAAATTTTTCTTCCTTCCTTCCTCTCACCTCCTGCTCTAGGCAGCAAGTAACCCAATATGTGTTAAACATGCACAATTCTTCTATACATATTTCCACATTTATCATGCTACAGAAGAAAAAAATCAGATCAAAAAGGAAAAATAAGAAAGAAAACAAAAAGCAAGCAAACAACAATAAGAATATGAAAATGCTATGTTGAGATCCACATTCAATCCCCTCAGTCCTCTCTCTGGATGCAGATGGCTCTCTTCATTACAAATCTATCGGAATTGGCCTGAATCACCTCATTGTTGAAAAAAGCCAGAGTTTATCACACAGTCTTGCTGTTGCCGTGTACAATGATCTCCTGGATCTACTCACTTCACTTAGCATCAGTTCATGTAAGTCTCTTCAGGCCTTTCTGAAATCAACCTGCTGATAGTTTCTTATAAAATAATAATATTCCATCACATTCATATACCCAACTTATTCAACCATTCTCTAACTGATGAACATCCTCTCAGTTTCTAGTTCCTAGATACTACAAAAAGAGCTGCCACAGACATTTTTGCACATGTGGGTCCTTTTCTCTCTTTTATGATTTCTTTGATGATTTCAGGGTCTGTAATCCTGAAATGAGATTGCTGAATCAAAAAAGATACAGAGTTTTTTAGCCCTTTGGGCATAGTTCCAAATTGTTCTCCAGAATGGTTGGATCATTTCATAATTCCACCACACAGCATTAATTGTCCCAATTATCCCAGATCCCCTCCAACATTTTTCATTATCTTTTCCTATCATCTTAGCTGATTTGAAAGGTATAAAGTGATATCTCAGAGTTGTCGTAATTTGCATTTCTCTAATCAATAGTGAATTAGAGCACTTTTTCCTATAATTAGAAATGGCTTTAATTTCTTCATCTAGAAATTATCTGTTTGTGTCCTTTGATCATTTATCAATTGACTTGTATTCTCATAAATTTGAGTCAATTCTCCATATATTTTAGAAATGAAGCCTTTATTAGAAACACTAATACAGATACCTTTTTAAAGTGCTCCAATTAAGAGATAAAATTGTACATTAGGATTGAATCAATTGTTAAACTACTAAGTGGTCATTTAATCTTGATTTTATTTAAATCCTCACACTTCTGAGGAAGGATCCTAGTCTGAAAAGACTTTTCTCGCAACATCTTCTATAGGGGTTCTCAAACTACAGTCCCTGGGCCAGATGCGGCCTGCTGAGGACATTTATGGCCCGCCAGGTTAAATGGGCTGAGGGGTGGAGACAGAGTGTGAGTTTTTGTTTTTTACTATAGTCCCACCCTCCAACAGTCTGAGGGACAGTGAACTGGCTCCCTATTTAAAAAGTTTGAGGACCACTGTAGAATGTAAACTACACTCCTTCAAGGTAGAAATTCAGTCAGTTTTTAACTTGGTATATCCAGCTCATGAAATGCTTCATGAAGATAAAGGATATAGAGACTTGGGATGGGAGGCAATAGAGAACAATAATAAAAAAGACAGCAAGCATTTATATAGTCTGTAAAGATTTATAATGCACTTCAATCATTTTATCTGATTTGATCTTCACAACAACCCATTAAAGTGAGTGCCATTATTATCTCCATTTTATAAATAAGATAGCCTCAGTTTCAAATAGATCTGGGTTCAAATCTTACTTCTGACACTAAGCCTACTATGAATACTTGCACAGAGCATTTCTTTTCTCAGGCTACTCCTTAATTCTCTAAATTCTAGAGTAGCTACAGATTTATCCTAATAAAAGATATGTGGGACAGTGCCCTTACCCAAATTAAAATCAGAGATTCTCAAGATAAAAAGAAAAAAAAAGAATTTACTCTGATCTTATGAGAAAGAGCAACTTCCAATAGACAAGGTATTACTAGAGAAGTGCAAAGTGCCAACAGCAAGCACAGGTATATAGACCATAATCTTTTCTCCCATTGGCTGATGAGTTCTTAATTATTCAGAGATTAAATATGGCTCCCAGAACACACTTTACCCAATTAGATACCCAAATGCTAATGAAAAGATGGTGGGAAATGGGGTGATAGTAGGGAAATATTTATTTATCTAAGATAATCAAACACCTGTAGCTTTCAGCTATAGTTCAACTTGTTGTTACACAGTGTCAAGTCACAAGGAGAGCATAGGTGGAGGCTGCTTCCTATAAGAGATCTTCACTAGTTTATCCCATTCAAGGGCATTATCTTTTGTGGAGTTCCATGCATTAATGAAATCTCAGGACTACGTTATAAAATGTAGCATAGCCAGATATCAATGAATCTTCCGAAAATATGTTCCTTGCTCCATCTGATATCATACACTAGAGACATAGATCTCTCTAGGAACATCAGAAACCCATCAATCTAAGGAGGCATCTGTGAAAATTTGGCTTTAGCTCCTCTATTTTTCTCTTCTGTCCCTTCCCTCATTTTCTATCCTCCACCCTTCTAAAATATCTGAGAGTCATGGTTCATAGTTAGTTTGAATGAATTCAGAGATTCTCTTATTGTCACAAATTGCAAAAATTTAATAGACCAAACTCTGAGAGTCTGATAAAAACAAAAAATTTGGGAGAGTTTTATATACTGAAATTTGGGGCTTCAGTCAGCAAGCTAAACAGAGAGCAAGGTGCAGATAAGGGAGGAGATAGGATGTCTTTTAGTAAAGGATTGCCATTCAGGGAAGGAGACAGATAAGAAATCAGGATGTAAGATAGGAGTTTTTATAGGAGACAAAAAAAGGAATAATGAAGAAGAGGTTTAGCTAAATATACAATTTTTAGTAGACTTTGGATTCTGACTCCTCATCTCCCACCATATGCCTTATGGGGAGAGGAAATTCTGGGGACAAGGTTGGAGGACACATCACTCCCCAACTTTTTTTCTGATGCCCATAAATCCCATGTCTGTCTTTAGAAAAAATATCTTCCTTTTTCAAATCTAATCTATCCATTTCTCACAGCAATTTCCTACAAAGACATTGCAATTGGGACAAATTGAGAATTTATTCCATCCCTCCTGTGCTAATGCTTAGAGAAATACAAGGACTGTCCCCTGGGGCTGTCCAAACCCACCTGAATAAGGAAGCCAAAGGGAGGTTAGCCCAAGATATTGATGATTACAGCCAGGATGTGGAGAATGAAATGGCAGAGACAGTCACAGCTCAGCCAGAGACAGGTTTTATTATTTTTATTTCATTAGGATTTGGGAAATAAAAAAAGGTGGAAAAGGAAAGTTAAGGAAAGACCTTAACTTCATTTTTTTTTGATAACTCTACTCAAGGATGACTGCCATGGAGATTGCTAAGAGGCTTTTCCCTCTTATCCTTTTATATCACTATTTCTCATACCCTGAACAGCAAGAACTTTATTCTTATTCAGGGAGGCCTGAATTCAAATTCCACCTGTGTGATCCTGAGGCAAATTACTTAACTTCTATCAGCTTTAGTTTCCTCAACCCTAAAATGGAAATCGTAATACCCACCTCTCAGAATGATTGTGAGTATCAAATCAAATAATGTTTGTAAAGTGCTTTGAACAGTTCCCAGCACACATTATTTACTTAATATTTGTTTCTTTCCTCTCCTCCCTTTTTTGCTGAAAGTACAAAGGAGATGAGCTTAATTGTGTCTAGTACTGCATGTTCTCTCCCCAGCCCAATCCCTGGCTCCCAGTTCCTAACACTTGTTCTGACCACTTTTTGAAACCTGTTAGTAAATGAGTCCTTCAGTTTCTCAGTTCAGGCTGATAAGTCATTTAATATCCTCTAATATTTCAATACCAACCTCTCAGTGTAAGATAAGTTGGGGGGGATGAAATCAGATCTCAGTTTTCTTTCCTGGTTGTCATAACTTTTCTTTAGACCAACAAAAAGATAACACTGCAAGAAGCAGAGACAGAGTTCCTGAGAGAAAACAGATAGACATACAGACACACACACACACACACACACACACACACACACACACACACAGACACAGAGACACAGAGAAGGAGAGGGAAAGAAAAGGGAGGCACACAGGCAGACAGACATAAACACACATAAAGGGACAGAAGGATAAAGAGAGAGAGAAATAGAGAGAGAGATCCAGAAGTACTCTAGCTCATCCTTCTTTCCACCTTCTTCAACCCCAACTCAACCTGTCATCATGAATCTCCCTTGAAGGCAGATATACTTTTATTTTTCCAGATCATAAGATTATTGATTCAAAGATTAAAGAAAACTCAGAGGCCACTAAGTTCAAGCTCTTCATTTTACAGATGAAGATACTGAAAGGCAGAGAGGTTAAATAACCTGTACAAGGTCACATAGGCAGTGAACATCAGTCATTTGATCTGTGCTAAATTCCCTTGACCCCAAACCTCTGTTCTTTTCACTGCACCTTATCCTTTTTTCCCTATCTTGAGGTTATTTCATTCATTTTATTTGTATTCCCAATGCCTAGTACAATGGCTGATACATCATTCCTACTTAATGCATACTTGATTGATTGATTGAGTTATATAACTTTCATTTCTGAATATATGTCCCTCCCTATCTCCCTTTGCCATCTCTTCTAACAATGATTTTAAAAAGCAGAGCCACTTTATTTTCCCGTTACTCAAATGGAAAGGGAGAGGAAAAGGACAAATATCCTAGCACTCCCTACATTCAATAAATGTTTTTGAATTGAATTACCTCTAGCTCTAACCTTGGTCCTGAAATTTCCCTCTACAAACATTCCCCCAGGCCAGGCTTCTTAGAAGGCATCAGTAAGTGTGCTGCCATAGGGAGTAAGAATGCTGTGGGCACAGACTATGTGGATAAACAATAAATTGAATTTCAACATAGAGCTGCAATACTTTATTTCAGAAACTGGAACAAAACTGATGCAACATGCCCATTGCAGAGACCACGAGAGCCACATATATATTCAGACAGAGGAGTGAGGGGGATGTGATTATCTGTTCATTGTAGAAAAGTAAATTCGGGGAAAACTGAAAATTCAATCTTACTTAGTGACTCCCCATTGTAATTATGACAGTCAACACAAGTACCTAGAATAGATTTTCCAGCCTTGGAGATAATATCGTCCTTCCTGTCTTTCCTCCCAAAACTGAGAATGCTTTGTGTTTTTCGGTGCCTTTTCTCCTTGGGATTCTTCTAGTGTGCTCTGGGGGATTTCCTCCATTTTTTGATGGCCTTACTCAGCGACCCAAGAACTCCACTTTCCTCAGGTCTCCATCTGTCCTCTCTGACTCTTCTTCCACCTAACTGCTTTTCTCCTGAGGATCAATATGTTTCCTCTTCTATAGATCAGTCTTAGGAAGGAATAGTTTCATTAGTAAGGATAGAGAAAGGAAAAGATTAAAAATGTGAGGAAAGTGGCAAAAATAAATAACGGTCTTTTCTTACTAATCCATTAGTAAGGATAGAGAAGAGAAAAGATTAAAAATGTGAGGAAGGTAGCATTCTTAGTAATCAAGGATGGAGGGACTATTTACAATTGCCCCCAGATGTACTTATATAGGCATTAGAAATGGTAATAAAGACTAAGATGGGGAAAGCAGTGAGATTGGACCAAATGCATATAAAGATCTATGCTAGAGATAATACAACTGAGAGAGCTTTAAGAAAAGCTGGGAAATAGAAAGCAGAATGACTGTTATTCCCAGGTCTCTTGTTCTTATCTGTTGGTGGCAATTAGGTTTGTAGTTAATATTGGTGGTGGTGGGCATAGCAGGCACTTTTTTCAAGGAGGTTGCTTCCCTGGAGGAGGCCTATGGACTGGAAGCAGAGTTGATGATCTGGGGGAGGCAGGAGACTGCTGTTCCTGGGACTCTCTGAAGCAGGGTCCTTATTTGTTCCCATCAGGATCTGAGAGCAAGGAATGGTGATGGAGGCTTGGCATTCCCAATGTATTCCACTTCCCCTTTCTCCCTTAGAGTGCTTATTAGTTCAGCAAGACTCACTTGTCTGCCTTTTTGGCAGAAGTTGATCATCAGTTGGGGATAATAGAACCTGATAGCTGAGAAGCCAGTCTGCGATTAGGGCCTTTATTACTAGAACTAAAGAATCCTAAGAAATCTCTCTGCACATAATGCTTGCAATCTCTCCTTCCCTTCCTTTTTTCCTTTCTTTTTACCCCTTCCCCAGAAGGCCTGACTTGAAGGGACAATGAGCTCAAAATGCTATAATTTCTTCTTTATTATGTGACCTTTAGCAAATTTCACCATACTGGAGTAGGTTTGGAGGGTACATAGACTATCCTTTCCAAATCTGGGATTCAATGAATAGAAACAGGGTGGCCTAGAGGAAGACTTCTGGGAGTACCTGAAGCCTTTTTCTCTTTGATTAGTTTGAAGGGGGATTTTTCACACTTGGTAGTAGAGGAAAAAAATAAGAGGGACATTCATGCCCTGGTTGGGTTGGCCAGCTCTTTTGCTGGAGCATGATGACACAAATGATAAGTAAATGCCACTGTAGTGGTGAGGTCTTGGGGTTGGAGTGTTCCTGATGCTGTAACTGGGCTAGTTCTGAAGTCTAAAGTGCCATTGCCATGCAAATAGAAGCACTTTAGGAGGCTTAATCAATTCTGCATCTGGGAGATACTGTTGAGATCATTTCATTGGCTAGAACATGGTTCTAAAGATGCCCAGTTTCAGAATTCCAGCTTCCTAAGGACCAGTTGGTTAGATCTTCCCCAAGAAAAACCCCAGTTTGCCAAGTTCTGGACATCTGTTACCCCGATGCACAATAATGATCACAAGGGAAGCAAGGAAGATCTGGATGACATAATGCAAGTTTGCAAAGATTACTTTACAAATAGTATTTCTTTCTATCCTTACACCAACCCTGAGAGATAGGTGCTATTAGTGTTTCCATTTTATTGATAAGGAAAATGAAAGAGAAAGAGATTGAGTGTCCCAGGATCACCTTATAATTGACTGAATATAAATTTGAACTCAGGTCTTCCTGGCGTCAGCCACCTAATGGCCTAAAGGAAATATAACTCTAATACATTTCCTCTGAAATGGATATCCTGGCCAACACATCTGTTTGGAATTCTAATAGTTCTCTGTGGCCCTGAAAATGACAGAATCATTTCCTGGGATTATCCAAGAGTCTGGGATTTGGAGTCAGAACACTTGGTTTTAAATATTAATTCTGTTTTTAATTGTATGATCTTGAGACAGTCATTTTCTACTTGTTTGTTTTCTTAAGTGAGAGAGCTGAGCTAGAACAGGAGTTTTTTATGTTCTGTGTATGTGTGTTTGAGAGAGAGAGAGAGAGAGAGAGAGAGAGAGAGAGAGAGAGAGAGAGACAGAGACAGAGACAAAGATTGAAATGCATCTTATTTGGATTGCCTCTTCACAATAATATTTAAATGAATAAAACAAAATACATAGGATTCCAAAGAAAATCAGTCATACTGAGACAGTTTTCCACTAAAAAAAAAAAAACAGATCCCAGGTTAAAAACTTCTGAACTAGCTGAACACTAAGATTTCTTGCAGCTCTGACATCTTCTTTCCCTTTCCTAGAGGGAATATTCTTCCCAGATCAGCTAGTGAGAAGGAGGGTAAGCTGAAGTCCACCATGCACCACTTTACTTTTCTAGGATTATAAGTTCATAGATTCAGAGTCACAAGGGATCCTTATAAATGTTGTGTCCAACTCTCTCATTTTACAAATGACAAACTGAGGCACAAAGAGATCACATGACATAATATCAGGAAAATGGAATCACCTATTTGATTTTCTGTTTGAGCTTCAAAGGCCATGCTACTCAAAGAGAGGCAGGATGGTAAAGTGAGGAAAATGAGGGAAAACACCCTAAATAGAATCAGAAAATATAGGCTTAAATTCCAGATCTGACATTATTGTTCATCCTTTGTTCTCAAAGAGGACCAATGATTTCATGAGGGTAATATCTTAACTTGTGTTAAAACCATCATCATCATCTTGCTTATGTTATTTACCTTTTAGGGGTCCCCATCTGCAATAAAGAACAGTTATATTGGAGAAGCTTGTGGGTCTTTTTCAGCTTATATCCCATAATTTTCCTTGAAGGTAGCATAAAATAGCCCTTCTGCTTATCTCCCAATCCCATACACAAACCATGATTCCAAACTTTTAAAATGAGCCCATTTCACATTGGCCTGATGGACAAGCTGTAGACTTTGGAGTTGGGGCACTTGGATTTGTGTCCCAACTGTGCTATTTATTGCATGTATGACTGTGGGCAAAACATTGGAATTCCCCAAACCTCCATTTCCTCATGAGAAAAATGAGGGAATCAGGGTAAGCTTCCTTCCATCTCAAAGATCTCTTTAAGTAGTAGATACTACTGGGGATAACCCTTACCTGGTGCTTCCCACAGGTACTGATGAATCGTGTTAATTCACCCTTCTTTTACATCCTTTTTCCCTAAAATTAGAAAGAAAAGTGTGAGCCAAAGCTTTTTTCAGACCCATGGAGTCATAGAGTACTACTTGGTTAGTGCCAGGGGACAGTGCCCTGAGCCTTTCCCAGGTTTGGGACCTCTTCCTCACTGGGAAGAGGAAAGAGAAATGAATATGAATATGGGGAATGAATATCTCATATATCTCCATTTTGGCCCAATCAACTTTTTAAAAGGGGATCTTCCATGTTATTCAAATTACCAGTGACTCAGGAAACCAGTTAGTAAGTGTCCCTCAAAGCCCTAATTGTAAACTGAAGAGTATTTTACAGTTAGTTCTCAAAGGCTAGCATGATTGAGCAGAATTTAAAAGTAAGAAATGGAAGGAAAAATCTTGAAGAAGCCTGTATGTTCCTCTAAACTGCAAACAAGTTTAATACTAAGTCCCTGATGCTTTTATAGACACAAGACAGCAGCTTTAGCTAGTTTTGGCATGTGGGGAGAGATAGAAGATATTCCACTAGGTGATTTCTACCCATCAAGCTTCCCATAATCACAGAAAGAAAAGGGTACATCATATCAGAGATGAAAATTATTAACATTCAAACCGACCAGGTTGTGCTGTCTTAGATCTCTTAATGAAGTTAGAACTTGTTCCTTGATTGATTTGAAAGGGGAGTCTGGGATTTGCTGGTTAAATATTGACCACATCCCTAGAGACAGTCAACTATAAACCTGATGGTCTTTTAGTCAGTTGATATACCTTCCATTTGGGCAGCAGCTTTGCAGCTATATCAGAGGGCTGCAAGGGGCAGAGAAGGTTTTTCTCTCTTCTTCCCTCCATCCACCAGGGCATCTTGAAGCACTCTATGGTCTATCAGTAGAATATAGTGCATCTAACAGGAAGCACAGGCTTGCCATAAAGTCACAGACAGAAAGGCAGTATCCAAACAGCTTCAAAAGTATCTCTAGCAGTAAAGAAGAGAGTAGTCTGTGCTTTCTTGGGAAGGATTGGGAAAGGGATTACTTTCTGAAATAAAAATTGTGTGTGTGTGTGTGTGTGTGTGTGTGTGTGTGTGTGTTTGTGTATGTATAGATAATAAAATTAATTTTTAAAAGGAAATTATAGCAGCTTAAATTCAGAAGGGGAAGCAAACATTTTTATAATGCTTTGAGGATAAAGTACTTTCCTCACTCAAGCCTATGTGTTATAGCTGGTTATAAAGAATTATTAATGTTCTTTTCCAGATGGAGAAAATGAGACTGGAAAAGTAACCTGCCTAAGAAGGGTGACACATTAAGCTAGAATTCAAACCTCATCTAACCTTAGGATCAGAGAACCTGTTTTCTACCAGCTCTGCCAAAGTGTGACTTGAGACAAATCACTGAGTCTCAGTTTCCTCAATTGAAAAATGATGAGATTGGACTAGAAGGCCTCAAATATTTCTGCTCATTTTAAAATAACGAAGAAGCAGGAAAAAAACCAGAAGGAAACCAGTGCCTTTCCATGGCAAGATTCTGTTTCTCCAATGTAAGCATTGTCCTTGGCTTAGCACAGGAATAGTTATCAAAGAATGTTTAGATAAAAAAAAATTAGAATTCTGGTTCCATTCCTTATAAGTACCATGAACTTGGACAAGACACTTACTAGGAGCCTTAATTTCCTCACTGTAAAAAGTAGATGACATCTAAAATCCTCCAGGTTTCCTTTGAGGTCCAAACCAATGACATCTTAGTTTACAGGTTTAGAACTAAAAGGAAAGTTAATAGCCATCTAGCCCATTTTTACAGATGAAGAAACTGAGACCAAAAATATGTGAAGCTACTTGATGAAACTCACTGGATTTGAATCCAGGTGCTCCAGCTCCAAATTCAGCATTATTGTCCCCAAGACCAGAGTTTTTTCATGAAGGACTCATTTAAGGACCCGATAATCAGGCCTGTTTGAGTAAGAGTTTGAGGGAGGTTGGGCATAAGGACTGGAATACTAGCAGAGCATCCTGGAAGCCACAGAAAAGCTTTGAAAATCCCCATCTGTTCCACCTTCCTCTCCCCACATCCTCCTTCATTCCCTGTGTTGTATGTATTGCCTATAGTCACCACTAGATGGAGAAAGAGACTAGGAAGAATATGGCCCATTGGGGGCCAGATCAGTATGCAGCAGGGATGGCTAGAGAGACAGCAGCCCCCTGCTGCCATCTGATTAATAATGGGGCTGTAATTATCTTTACACAATCCCTCCAGCCAGCCTGATGTAGCCTGCAGCTGAAATTAAAATAGCACAAATAAGAAGTGGGAGGCAAACCTCCCCTCTGGGCCATCCCCTCCCCAGGATGGCACCCCTTTTTATTAGCATATCAAAAAGAAAGGGTCTTCAGCCCCTGTTTTCATTTCCATAACAAAGGGGGGCCCTTCTTATCTCCTCCACAGCCCAATTTGTATTTAAATGGGTCTATAAAGACAGATAACATTATTTCAGAGTTCCAACCACCAGGATATCTCCCATCTTTTCCCTAGAAAAAATAAGAGGGCCTTTCTGTACTCACTATGGGTGACCACCCTGACTCCATCTTGCAAAAGGAAAAACTGGTATGCACTCAATTATAAGCTCTCCTGGGATGCTCAGATGTACTATCTCTACTGGAGAAGTTTACTGGAGCTGAGGGTGGGTTTCTATTCAGGCTCCAGTCTGTGTAAATATGGGCAGGTCCCTGACTATAAACAAGGGCAGTGGAGACAGAGAGTTTCCACATCACTGGAATTTTTTGAGGAGGTTCTGTTTCTCTCCATGTTGGACTAGATCAGAGACTCTGAACCTCGACTCTGTGAGCTTTTATTTCAATATAATTAATTGATTTCCTTTGTAATCCTGCACAATATATTTTATACATTAAAAAAACAAACAAAAAATTTAATTCTGAAAGGGATTCATTCCTGGGCTTCCCTGGCCAAGGAATCTGGACCCAAAAAGGATTAAGGAATAGTTAGAGGTGAGGGATTCTGGATTGTTTTCCTACTCTGAGATTCTAGGCATTTATCTTTATTTAAATAATTTTCTTTCTTCAATTTCTAAACTAGCTCATCCCTCCCTACTTTATAGCTTTTTCTCTTCCCCTCCACCTTTATTTCCTTTCTCTATATTTTCAGATGATGTAAAGCTAGGGAAGAGAAGTCTAAATTAATATGTTACAGAGACTGAGAAATCTGTTTGTTTTTTTAAAAGAATATTCAATATGGATGATGAAGGTGCAGCTTCTAGGAGAAATACAGCAGCAATCCTGAGGGCCCCAAAACTTAGGAATGATATTGTTCTTACAATATGTTTGTCAATGATCCTAAAGTTTCCTGGTGTAATACTCAAGAAACTGAGGCACGCAATGTTGTGCCACAGTTCCCTTTTATTGTTCTGCCTCAGTTTCCCTAATTGTTCTGCTTCAGTTCCTTGAATTGTTCTGCCTCGGGACCCCCCTGGCTGCAACACCACCCCTTCCTCCAAATCATTAGAATTTAGGGCTGGCTACTCTAAGAATATAAATTATAAAAGTTTAATTCAGATAAGGAGAAAGACCTTCTATCTTAGACATCATGGCTCCTGATCTTCCCAACTTATCAAAATGTCCAATGCCTCCCCCCATTCTTCATTGTTCTTTTTAATCCAAATTTATCAGAATTTTTGGTTCTCACCCCCCACCCTGCCAGAACCGGATTGATGGTCCATTCCTGCTCTCAGTGCTCTGACTCTGCCCTGCTTTGGTCTATCCTGGTCACTTAGAGCCCTGCTGAATGCTTTGAGACATCAGCCCTGGGGACAACATGCCCCTAGCACAATCTCTCCCTCTCAAATAAAATATTAAAAACTCTCTAATCTCTATCTAGCCTGACTTTCTCTGGTATTACAGCAAGAGTTTGGCTTTTAATCTTTAATGTGGAGTTTAGGTTAGCCAACTGGATGGGACTCTTGTCCAAAGCATTCAACCCAGATAAACTGAGGCAGGGAATTTTTTAGTGTTTGAGCTAACTAGGGTTTACAAACAGAATACATAACTTGAGTATACAATCTTATTGGGGAAACAAAGGTAGATAAGGAGGGTGAGGACAGTGGGAGGATGAATAAACCATAATTCCAAGAAGGGATCATAAATTAATCCTGACAGGACAGAGGTCAAGATAAGAAGGTCAAGATCAGAACAGTGAACTAAGGGCAATACTCAAGTGGAGGGGAAATTATCCTAGCAAGGATTGAGATAATGTATGTGGAGTTTATGATACAATGGCATGTAAAGGTGATCAGAGCTCCAAGGTTTTTCCTAGTTTTTTTTTTAAAAACTCAATTTCCAATCTTAATGACAAAGAAGGTGGGATGGCTCAACACTGGCTTTAGGAATACTATAGTTAAGTCCTAGAAACTTTGCTGACTGCCAGATAACAATCTGTTGGTCAGTGATTACAGGGTTTCTGAGACAATTGGTGAGTTGCATACCAGAATACTCTTCAGTTCTACCTCTGGGCCATAAAATTAGCATATCAGTGACTGAAGAACCAAATCTCTTTGCTTTTTCCTATAAATTTGTTTTCTTACTTCTGGTTCTTTGTTAAATCTTTTTGGAACTTTGCTTCAATTAGTGTTACAATTGTAATAAACTTTGCCCCTTGAGTTAGAGATGGGTTGTTTTGCAAATTATTTTGAGGTACCTGGCAACACTAGTCTATAATTCCAACCTTTTGGGGTCTCCTTTTGAACCTCAACATGGAGAAAATAATGGTCAACTCAAAGGAATGAATCCTTGCAGTAGAATTTCAGATATCATGGCAGCTCTCTGGGGTCTCCTTCACTTGCCAAACTACCTCCCTTCCAACCCATGAAGCAGATGTGGATTTCATACAAAGACATTCTCTTTTTCCAGATATTTAATCCAGCAACCTTTTCTTTTTGCCAAGCTCTTACATTCAAAGAGATAGCCCCCAAATCTCTTCTGAACTTTAGGTATAATTTCTAGGTCTATTTCTCTTCTTAGTACACTAGAACTTCACTTTTGATTATAGAAAAGCACTTTATTTTCTGTAATTAGAGGCACACAGAGCATAGAGTTCAAAGACCCTGAGTCTGACTTCAATCCCTTATTCTGTTTGATTGTCAAGGTGAAGTTCTGGTGCCTGAAAAAATTAGGACTGTTTGAAGTGCTTACTCCAAGTCCTACCTAGATCAGCTGTGTCATAGAGCTCCCTCCTCCCATAAATGGGAGGGATCCCGAAGGTCTTGGCTCTAAGGTAGGGGTAATGTGGAGAGGAAAGCCCAGTAGCACATAGGCAAAGTGGAAGAGATAGGTGGAGTGCTGGAACTTGGTTCCTTACAGAAGGAAAAGGCAGAATTCAAGTTCTCACCTCTCTCCAAAACCTCAATGTACTCAATTCTGTCCCTCCTCATTTATTCTGATTTAAACATACCATTATCTGTCCGATCCCAAAAAGAGTCAGAAAGAGTTGGACATGATTTAAAAATAACTGAACAGCAATAAATTATACTAAGTAAAACCATAGACGCAGGGGGGAGATCTGAGAAATCAGGCCCTCAGTCAAGCAATCAAAGAACACTTATTAAGCACCTCTTGTGTACCAGGCACATGAGGAAAGACATCAGGACAAAGCAGAGTAAATAAAAAGCCCAGTGTCTGGCAAATAGTAGGTATTTAATAAATGCTCATTCTTTTCTAAAGGGCACACCTAATGAAGGTAATCATGAGCTCTAGTCCCTTATTAATTGGGTTTCAAAGGCTAGGCTGTCTTTTTAATGACTGACTGACAAAGACAGAACTCTTGAAGAATTTTTAAATAAATTTCATGCCTATTTCCCAAGTTCTTGATTTCTCTTTCTTGAACTGAAAATACTGAAGAAAAAAAAAAAAACTGAAAAGACTAAAATACATTAACATGAGCAAAACGTGAAGAGTCTTCCCTGTTCCCACCCCAAGATTTGCAAGAGAAGCACATTTCATGCCTGCATAATACATCCCACAATTCCCTATCCTCTCTAATCATTAGAAAGAGGCTATTTGCCTCATTTCCTACTTAGCCTTAAACATTGAATGGGTGTTGTCTTAGACAAACACACTTGTTAAAGACCTTAACTTAAAAAGCAAGGTCTCCTACTGTACCTGGGGCCATGTCCAGTGGTCTTTATCTATTTCTTGCCACTGCATCAGATGGCTCCAGAGGAGAGAGTGAGGCTGGTGACTTTTCACTCCCGTCCCTGACTTAAATCCAATTCACATGTAAGCCGTGACATCACCTTCCTCAAGTCATTTTCCTCTGAAGAACAAATAATAATAACAATAATTCTTTCTGAACCTCAGTTTTTTCATCTATAATGGGGACAACAATGACATTAATGCTATTTATAAGGTCACTTTAAATCATTTGCATATTGTAAAACATTATAGAAAGCTCAATCAAAATTCAAATCTATGCAAATGCAACTTTTTAAGGAACAATTTTCTCAGATTTCCCTATCCTCAGACAATGCTTCTGGCCCCAGAGTCTTTACCCACCATACTCTAGGATCTCACTTTGGTTAAGTTTCTAGTATTTAGACTACTTGAACAAGAAGGGCCCAGTTTCTGAGACCTAGAAGGCACCTTAAGGCCCACCCGGTGCAATACTTTCAAATTTTCCTAAGACTTCTTTTTAATATCAAATAATGTTTGTAGACCCTCCCACATGATACTAATAATAGCATTTATAAAAAGCTTTAAAGTTTATAACTCACTTTACAGATATTATTTCATTTGATACTCATAACCCTACAAGATAACTGTTATTATTTGCATTTCACAGAACAAATTGAGGTTAAGTTATTTGCCTGGGGTCACCCAGCTAATGCTCAAATTTGAACTCAGGTTTTTTTGACTCCAAATTTAAGATTCCTTGTACCATACCACCCAAATGTCTGATAACAGTATTGGTGCTTGTAGTCTCAGTTGGTTGATGAAATAAATAACAATCTATTAGGAATTCAGGAACGCTTGCAGGTGAAGTTATATATTATTAATCACAACACCATCTACATACATTCAAAAAATAGTAATACAAAGAAGGTGCAAGACATTACTATTCATTCAGTCTCCAGAAGGGATGTTTGCTTACTGATTACATGAAGTCATTTAATGGGATAGTAGGTGCTATTTCATTTGCAGTTTTCAGAGATTGGAAAGTTATTTTCAAAAGATGGAAGTTTCAACTTTATATCAAAATGACAAATACTTGATGTACATATGGCTTTATGGACAATAATTTCAGAGCCCAAGGGAGTCCTGCCATGGTCCAAATCCCTCATTTTCTAAAGGATGAAATTCACTTAACTCTGTGACCTTGAAAAGGGACTAAGAACTCTGAGCCTCAATTTTCCTAATCTGTGAAATGAAAATGATTTAAGTGAACCAAGAAAAAAGTCTTGAAAAGGAGCAAAGAAAGAAAATTAGTGAGTACCAAATATATAATCCAGTGACTTCCTCATATTTCTTTGGAATGTACAAGGAAATTCTTAAAACAACCATCTTATTAATCAATTATTAATATTCAATTTTGTTATCTCCAGTCCCTAATTATTGCAAAGAACATTAGCAGAAAGACATGATTTTACCTTTTCATGCCCCTAGATCTCATTCATTCAATATAAATTCATTCAACAAACACTTGAGAATACTTCTCCATAATTGTTATTGAATGCAAATTCTTTGGGAATAAGGACTTGTGCATTTCTTGATAATGTGGTGGCCTTCTGATTGATCTCCTTTCCTTAAATATCTTTCCAGTCCCTTTTAGCCTCCATGATGCTGATGAACTGATTTATCTAAAGTTTGGGTATGACCACTGAACTGTCCTACTCAATAATTGTCAGTGACTTTCTATTACTTATAGGATCAAATAAAACTTCTGTTTGATATTTAACCCTCTTCAACCTGCAAACTATCAATCCAATCATCCTTTACTCTTCCATATGAACTGGGTGATCCAAACATAGTGGTCTAATTGCTGTCCTTCATATATGGCAACTCATTTCCCATTTCCATGTCTTTGTACTGACAGGTCCCATGACTTCTGTATTCTCCCTCCTAACCTCCAATTTTCAGATTGTCTGCTATCTTTTAAGCCTTAACTCAAATGCTGCCTCCTCTAGAACAGGGTTTTTCCCATTCAAGAATCCCTTTTGCCTGAGAAATCTTTACATATTCCCGGGGAATATAGGTATATAAAATTGGTAAACAAATCAAATGATTTGTTTGATAACTGATAACTGATAAAGAATCATAAATAAATGAATTTAAAACAATACTTTGATATACATATATATATAAAATCTTATCATTTATTAAAGATGAAATTTGCACACTAATGAGATGGATATACTTCTTGATGGAATAAAGGATACTTTTTACTGTTGCCAAATTTTTTGCAACCCCCATATTCAGTTACTCAACCCCATATAGGGTCACAACTTATGGTTTAACGAACAGCAGGATGATTTCAGAGAGCCCTGGAGAGACTTATATGAGCTGACGCTAAGTGAAATGAGCAGAATCAGCAGATCATTGCACATGGCAACAGTAAGATTATATGATAAGTTCTGATGGATGTGGCTTTTCTCAACAATGAGATGATTCAGGTCAGTTCTAATGATCTTATGATGAAAAGAGCCATCTGCACCCAGAGAGAGTATCGTGGGAATTGAGTTTGGATCACAAAATAATTATTTTGTTGTTGTTTGCTTGCATTTTGTTTCTTTCTCATTTTTTCCCTTTTTGATCTGATTTTTCTTATGCAGCATAATTGTAGAACTTTATACAGAAGAATCATGCATGTTTAACATATATTGGATTACTTGCCTTCTGGGGGGAAAGGGAAAATTCCAAAATCCAAAAAAATTCCAAATTTTTCTAACATAAGGTTTTACAAGGGTGAATGTTGAAAATTATCCATGCATATGTTTTGAAAATAAAAAGCTTTAATTAAAAAAAAAAAAACTCACAGTTTAAGAAGCTTTGTTCTAGGATACTTCTCTTGGTTTTTGTAGCTGTTAAGTGCTTTTTACACTAAGATTCCCTTCCATCAACTTTGCATTTATCTTGTATACCCTTATTTGTGTATTTTGCATTTACCATTAGAACACAAGCTTCTTGAGGGCAGAATCTTTTTTTCTTTGTTGTTCTTCCTTTGTTTCCCAGTGCTTATTTGGTTGCAGTCTAACAAGATGTTTGTTTGATTATCTTTGTATAGCCAAAATTTAACACAAATTAATTGGCTAAAAGTTGGTGCTTAATGAATGTTTGTTGATTAATTCATTGGTGTGGGAAACAAACAAACAAAAAAAATGAACCTGATAAAATTTCCTGATTTTCAGATGTTTCAATAATATATGAGAGAATACCACAAATCTGTAAGTCACAGATTTATAACACAAGGTAGACTTTTTCATCATGATAGAAAATTAAATTTCTATGGGGAAGACAACATATACAAATCAGTAAAGGCAAAGTATTAGAAAGCAACTTTAGAGAGAAAGATGTTTATGGTTGTGAGGATTACGAGATATCTCCTGGAGGAGGTTGGCATTTGAGTTAAGGCTCTCCTCTGGTTCCTAATCTTGGAATGTG
Organism: Sminthopsis crassicaudata; assembly: GCF_048593235.1. Lineage (NCBI taxonomy): Eukaryota > Metazoa > Chordata > Mammalia > Dasyuromorphia > Dasyuridae > Sminthopsis > Sminthopsis crassicaudata. The sequence goes on from NC_133620.1 coordinate 447,305,139, forward strand.
GGTATTAGTAACCCTATTTTGACAGTCCTTTTTTCCCTCCTACTAGATATGATTCACTTTCTAGCTATTTGATTAACTCCACCTCCACTGAGATATTTCTCTGGACATTCATGAGAAGGGGTGCTGAAGAACAACATCACTTACCAGCATCATTCTTCCCAGGCAATAGTGGTGATTGACTTCTTTCATCTCAGGGCAAATGCTCCAAATCTAGTTTTATCTGCTTAAAGACATTTGTTGATTAATAGTAAATCAATGTGGTCTCTCCCCATGTGACCAATCAGTATTTAAACTTACCAATAATGATTTACTTCCACTTGTATACCAAGATCAGTCAGTGGTCCTCTCTCTTTATAGCTATTTGTTTACAAATAATGTAAAACCCAATCAAAAGCAGTTATTATTGATCATATATGATAAAGAGTAAACTGATGTTAAGTTCTAATTAAATTAGGAATTATGAATATCTTCAAGGACAGAAAAAACAATTTTGGATTAAGAATTTACAATCTCAGGAATCTAAAAAGGGCAAGGGAGACAGAGTTTGTCATTGCCCTACAATAGCTCTCCTAAAGAGATGGGTTCCATCCTCAAGTATGGGTCCATGTCAGCCACACTCCTCTTCAGAGGTCTTCAGGATAAATGAAAGCCAGATCCCATTCTTGTTTTATATTATGAAAAGCCTCTTTTGATTTGCATCTCTAATCGTGAATGAAACTGAGAATGAAACTTTGCCTCATGCTGCCATTTCTGGTACTTGGGTCAAACTCTTGATCTGAGCCTCTGCAACCATCACCCCCTCCTTTTTTTTTTCTCTTCTCAAAATATTCTTCTTCTAGCAAGAGAGGAGAAACAACATTATCAATTTGACATTTAAAGCTCCTTTACCTTCCACTGTTCACACTAAACCAAAAATTTCCATTTCTCCCCATAGGACTTCACTTCTTAGAGTTTAATTCTCCATGTCCAAGTAGTACCATGGATTGTGAATTTTATTGTTAAATAGCTGGTGAGCACAGGCACATCTATACATGATCATGGACAAAGTATACTTCTAAATGATCAGTCATAAAAATGGTATCAAAGAATGTTTAGGATTGTCAGCAGATGCAATTCTTACATTTGACCATTTCATAAGTGAGCAGAAGGCTTTATCTTTAACAAAAAAGTGCCAATATAACCCATTATCTTTAACCTGATTTCTGTTACCAGGCAATACCATCTTTATTTCTATGGGCACAATGCATATATTGTTCTTCAGGCTCTGCTTTCTTTGTTCCATATCATATTATCAATTTCTCCCATTTTGGGGGGATTCTTTCTTTTCATCTTTCCTTATAGTACAATAATATCCCATTACATTCACACAGAACAATTTATATCCCCCAATTTCTGGGCATTTACTTTGCTTCCAGGCTTTAGCTCCCCAAAATAACATTCATATAAATATGTGTGTAGAGGCAACAGAAAAGATATTTTAACAACAAATGTGTGCCAGATGAATTGGAGAATGGAAAAATCAGAGGCATCGAGACAAATTAGGGGCTTTTGGGTATAGTCCACGGGAGGGTTGATAGTATGATGGACATGGGAGGATCAATATGAAAACTGTTATAAAGGTAGAAATGGCTGATCTTAAGTTGTAAGATAAAATAATGCAAATGAGGAAAAACATTTTAAATTTGCTGTCAGAAAAATTATGTTTGAAATCCACTGCTGGCAATTAATTTGTGCAAATAAGTTGGTTAACTTCTTTCATCTTAGTTTTTCCTCAATAAAATAAGTGGATTGAACTAGATGACATCTAAGATCCCTTTTAGGCATATCTCCCTGTAACTTTATGACAGGATATGGTCAGAGATGACAACTTGCATGACTAAGGCTATGATGGTATGACTAAAATACAAAAATGAAAAAGAACAGACATCAGATGTTCATTATTGATATGAGTAGAGGAGATTCATGAGGTCTATATGTGACATATTGAGTTTGAGGTAAAACATAGACACTTCCACTGGGTCTATGGAAACATCTCTGAAGCTCAGGAGAGAAATCAATACTGGAGACACAAATTTGGGAGTGGTCTTCATAGATGTCATAGATGAGAGAGAACAGGATCAAGAACAGAGCCTTAGAAAATGCACATTATCTTAAATAAAATATTAGCTAAGAAATTATAGAAAATCCTCTCCCAGATAAAACACCATGACCAAGTAGGATTTATACCAGGAATGCAGGGCTGGTTCAATATTAGGAAAACTATTAGCTTAATTGACTATATCAATAATCAAATTAACAAAAAACCCACATGATTATCTCAATAAATGCAGAAAAAGCATTTGATAAAATTCAACATCCATTCCTATTAAAAGCACTGGAGAGCATAAGAATAAATGGACGTTTTCTTAAAATTGTCAGCATCTTTTAAAAACCATCAGTAAGCATCATAAGTAATGGGAATAAATTAGAACCATCCCCAATAAGATCAAGGGTGAAACAAGGTTGCCCACTATTGCCATTACTATTCAATATTGTATTAGAAATGCTAGCTTTGGCAATAAGAGAAGAAAAGGATATTAAAGGAATACACATTAAAGGGACAAGAGAAACATAATCCATTGGTGGTGAATAATAAGTAGGAAGAAAAATGGGAGAAAAAAAAAAAACAGGAGAATGTAGTGTCTTGAAAGACAACTAAGACCATTGAATTTGATCATTAAGAAGTTGTTGGGAGCAGCTAGGTGATACAATGAATAATTCACTGGCCTTGGAGTTAGGAAGACTTGACTTCAAATCCAGCATCATATATTTCCAGGTAACTCAACGAGGCAGAAGAAGCAGAAGAAACAGAAGGACATACCTTGAACTTCTAGGTAAAGAGATAGTAGTGACCTAGAATGATGAAAAATGAGCTGAAAACTGCCACATAGAGAAAGGAATTCAAAAGATCCTCATCTCTGCCTTTTATAATTCTTCACTTCTTTTAGGGCTTAGTCAGATAAAACATTCTACAAGAATAGAGTCTTAATCTCCTGAGCTACTAGTGCCCTCTACACTACCTAACCAAATTATTCAGAATTTAGATTATTTTTAAAATTCCCTATGCAATTTCCCTCCCAATAGAATTCAAGCTCCTTGAGAGCAAATGTTTTAATTTTTGCCATTGCTATATCTCAAATTTCTAGCATAGGATTTCACATAATAGACAACACAGTTTTAGTTGAACACATGAATGAATGAACTTATTCATGAATGGTAAATTAACAGCAAGCTCTGTCTTTCACTTTCAAGTCAACAGGAGCGAATAGAAGAAGCCTTAATATCCAGCTTTCAGTAAAATTGTAGAGAGACAGAAAGATTTGGAGCCCAGTGAAATTTTCACAGTACAATAGTGATTTCAAAGGCAACTATCAGAGACTAATAGAGAGGGAAGCAGAATGAAAAGCAATAATGAGGGATGAGAGAAGATGGCAGGAACATTGCATATTGTGGAGGCAGTATATCATAATAGATAAAGATTTGGACTTAAAAGCCAGAAAGATTTGAATTGGAGTTCCCCTTCCATTTGCAGCTGTATGACCATGGGTATCAAACATTACTGGCTGTGTGACTCTGGGCAAGTGACTAAACCCTCTTTGCCTCAGTTTCCTCATATGTAAAAATGAGCTGGAAAATGAAATGGCAAACTACTCCAGTACCTGCCAACAAAGGGGGTCATGAAGAGTTAGATATGACTAAAAATGACTGAACAACAACCATGGACAAGTCATATAACCTCAAAATCCCTTTCAGTTCTAAATCTAGACTCCTAAACACCCATGAACATTCCAGATAGTTATAAGAATCCACAAAAGAGAATATGTGTACAGTACTTGGCAAACTTTAAAACATTGTGTAACAACAGTTTTGGTTATTATTGTCTTGGGAAGAAGGGAATGAATAACAGAGGATGAAAGGATAGAAACCAAAGACTAAAATGGAGTTTTGATGGATTGGTCTTCCACTGAGAAAGAAAAGGGCATCAAGGTACAATTTTATTATTAGAGAAACCTGAAGAAATATCAACCCAACTATTCTTATCCCCAGTATCCCATCTGGTACAGTTCTCCCTATACCAGTCTCCACAGATATTGGGTCATTGATTAATGATCTCTTTACATCTCAGCTCAGTTCATCTTTTTTATTTATCTGTATCTATTGAGCTCTGGAATTCTCTCTCTCTCTCTCTCTCTCTCTCTCTCTCTCTCACACACACACACACACACACACACACACACACACACACACACACACACACATACACACAGAGCTCCTTCCCCTAAACAATTATAGATAGTACCTAACAGATTGCTTTTGTCTTTTGTATCCATAGTACCAAGCATAGTCCTTAGCACATTAAAAATGCTTATTGAATGAATGAATGAGTGTTCAAGCTGTCCTTGTCAGTAGAATGATTGTCCAGCCCCCATCTAATTTTCCCTTCCCCCAGCCCAAACACACACACATACACGCATATACATAGAGAGAAAGACAGCTGCGGAAGGTCTGGAAGTGAAAGGGAATCAATTTGCAACTACAGAAGAGAGGGAGGCAGCTATGACCTGCAAACACCAAGCTGGGCCAGGTGCCTGAGGCCAGACCGTGGAGACTGTATCTGGAGACATGAAGGAGAAAATTGCCTTGTCCATCATTGTCAGCATTATCAACAGCAGACAGCAAACAAAAACATATTTTAGGATGTGCAATAGATAACTATTTTTTGCAGTGAGCAGAGACACTGGCAGGCTGTGGTACAGAGGCCTGGGGACTCATTCATCACTGGGAGCATCAGTGACCGCCCTTATCTTTATGGCCCCAGTTGTGTTCTTTAAGCTGAGGACACCATAGCTGGATCCCACTGCAGCAGAGGGAGAATGCAACAGCTTGGCTTGACAGGATCTGCCTGGGTTCCAATGTGCAAATCGCCTACCCCTTGGCCCAGAATTGTCTGGCATTACCACCAGACTTAGGAGCTATCAAGTCAAAGCATCTGACCTGAGAAGAAAAATGCAATCATTTTAGAGCAGGGAGAAATTTGGACCCAAGGAAAGGGAAATGAGTCTAAGACGCATTGTTAGTGAGATGACCACCCAGCACAGTCAAGATTTAGACTCGAATCCTGCCTTTGATGCTTCCTAGCTGTGTGACATTAAGCATGTTACTCAACCCCTCCAGGCCAGTTTCCTCAAGTGTAAAATAAAAAGGTCACATTGGACCTCTGAAGCCCCTTTCAGCTTTACAGCTGTGATTCCATGAATGTTGGATAGAAAATGTCAGAGCCAGAAACTCGACCAGCTGCTCAAGCCTCCCAGTTGAAAACTTTCTACGAGGTAAAAGAAAGGAGTAGAGGAATCTATCTGAGATGTGCTTAGCACATTAAAAATGCTTATTGAATGAATGAATGAGTGTTCAAGCTGTCCTTGTCAGTAGAGTGATTGTATTCAGGTCCTCGTGTGTGTGTGTGTGTGTGTGTGTGTGTGTGTGTGTGTGTGTGTGTGTGTGTATGTTATGGGAGAGATAAGAGTATGTAGAATTAGAGTGGGCTAGCAGAAGAACCTTTAAATTCTATTTTAGATGCAGTATGACCCAGAACTAGTCAAAATATCCCGGGGCTTCAGTTTTCTCAGATATAAAACGAGTCTATTACAGCTCTAAACCTATGATCTTGTAACTGGAAAATGCCTCTGTTTGTCATTAAAGACCTTAATAATTTGGGCCCAATCTAGCTTTCTAGGATTGTTAAATGTTACTCCCTCTCCCCCTCTCTCTTTTTTCTCTTTTTCAAACACACAAACACACACACACACACACATACTGATGTGGATCCCCATCCTTTTTTCTCTGTTGTCTTTACCCATTAAAATATAAATTGAAACTATCTTCTCAGCACTTAGCCCAGTGCCTAGCATACATTAGTATTTAATAAATATGCTATCTAATCTGTCTAATCTACCTATCTATTCATCTATTTATTTATCTATCATGTGTCTATCTTTTCTATGTTTCTAACTATTCTTTCATCTATCATCTATCTACATATCTATCTATGTATCTATCATCTATGTTTCTATCTGCCCATCTATCTATCTCTATCTTTATCTCTACATGTCTATTTATCTATCTAATATCTATTTACCTTTCTATCTGTCATTGTCTATCTACCTGTTTCTATCAATCGCTCTATATGTCTATCTACCTATATCTATCTCTATCTTTTTCTCATTATACACATATATACATACATGTGTGTATCTATATGAATACATATGTGTGTAAGTATGTAAATATGTGGATGTGTATATGGGGGAGGCAATCAAGGTTAAGTGACTTTCTCAGAGTCACACAGCTAGCAAGTATTTAAGACCAAATTTGAATTCAAGTTTTCCTTACACACACACACACTCACACACACACACGCACACACACACAATTCAGAAAGAATCTGCTCCCTATTATGATGAATGAAACTAAGCTAGGGTTTAGCATAGTGGTACCAGTATTCTTCCTCCATCAATGCAAGAGCTGTTTGGAGTAAGATTTACTCCTCTAAACATTACATCAAAAAGCTGGCAACCCTAGAATATTGTGTAGTTCAACCAAGAAGGTATGAGAAGAGATCCCAGTTTTCCTCACTAGCAATATGAAACCTGGACAAGACATTTCTTGTTTTATTCACCTATGATATGAAAATGTTGCTCAACAACAAGAATTCTTAATTTGGTTTGTTTGTTTTTTAATATGGGTCCCTTCTAATAATAATACTTTTTAAATACTTAACAGTAAAGCATTTGCATAGTACTTTAAGGTCATTTATAAATATTAATTCATTTTTATCCTCACAGCAATCTTAGGAGGGAAATGGCATTATTATCCCCATTTTAGAGATAAGGAAACACTACAAATAAACAAGCACATAAAGCAGAATACAAAGTCAGATCTTGATTTCAGGCACTTAATCTCCATGTACTCATTTTTCTTGTCTATAAAAGAGAAGTGAGGATTGCTCATTTGAAGCAAATCCTAAATTGATAGTAAAGGTTAATAAAAATAAAGATCTGATGTGAATGTATTAGGAATCCGTTCTAATTCATGGACTTTCTGAAATCTTTTTAGAGACCACTTAGGAATCTATGAACTTCAGATTAAGAACTCTTGGTCTAGATGTATTCTAAGGTCCTTTGGAATTCTCATGTAGCTACATATAACTACAGTCTAACTTAGCTTTCCATAAAGGAAAATGTGTCTGTCTCAACTGAGGGTGCTGCAACTTCCTAACAAGCAGCTATTTGTAAATAGAATATAAAGGTTAATGTCTATTTCCATTTTCAAATGTTTCTGTGATAAAATATGGGCTCTAAAAAAAATACAAGGGGTGGTAATTATTAGTGGCTAAACTTTTATCACTGCCTATAGCACTGGGCTGACCTCTCCAAGACATACACACACACACACACACACACTCACACACACACACACACACACACACACACACACACACACACACACACACAGATACACTTCCTTCTTCACTACTTCCCTATTTTTGGTTGACTCTGTTCAAGGAGGGAAGGAGCAGACCTATATTTTCTGCCTGCAGTCGTAGGAAAAGCCTGTGCTTTCTACCAGAGGGTAGGGTCATCGGAGGCTAGATGGAAAATTGTCTCCTTTAATTCATTCCCTTTTCTTGCTCTCATGAAAGTCTCTCCCTGAAAAGGCTTCCGTTTAACCACTACCATCTTGATACCCCTAATTCATAATTTTGTAACCATCACTAGTCAAGTTGTTCTTTCTTGTGAGCTTAGAATGGGGGGGGGGGAGGTCAAATGGATTATGGTCCATGGATTTAGAGCTGGTTATTTCGTTCAACCCAACCATTTTAAAGATATAGAAACCAAAGCTCAAAGAAATTATGACTTGCCCAAGTTCACTCAGTTAGCAAGGAGAAGACAATTCAAAATCAAGTTTTCTAACTGTTACATGTAAGTTCAAGGTAAGCAATTTGCCTCCACATTTGCCTAGCTATCCTTAGTGTCATAGAGTTAGAATGTTTAATGCAATTACTTCATTTATAGAGTTGAGGTGAGTTGTCCAAGGTCCTGAAAGTAATGATTTGAACTTGACTCTGCATTTGAATTTGGGTCCTCTGAACAATAAATGCAGAAATTCCCATCCACACCCCCTAGTACTATGCTTCCTCAATAATTCTATTACCTTTGTCTATATGAATGCATATATTTTACAATCTTAAACAAATGAATTTGCAAATCTATTGTCTACACTTATATCACTCTGACCTCATTCAGTTTCATCTTATCTCAGAAGCCAAGAGGTTTTTGAATTATTAAATGTTATAATTAAATTATTAAATTACACTGCTTGGTAATACCAAAGCTTTAGGAATTGAGAAACTATAGTTAAAGAGGGAGACTTGTAGACTGGAAGACATGGATTCAAAGCCCACCTCAGACATGTCCTAGTTGCAAGACTCAATACAAATTATTGTAACTTTCTCAATCTGTTTCTTCATCTGAAAAATTACAAAACTGAACCAAATTACCTCTGAAGTCTTTCCTGGTTTTAAGTTTATTCCTATATCATACATATGAATATATCTATATATATATATACAATTCAATACTTAAATATATGCTTACAGAAATTCTTAACACATATTTTGCATATACCTTAACCATTATATGTGTGTATGATCAATATTTATACACAGCACAACTATATTTGTAGCTGATAATAAAAACCAAAAAAATGAAATATGAGTATGTTATATAGAAAGACAAAGGCAGGGAGAAACAGAGACAGAGGAGGAGAGAGAGACAAATAAATAGAGAAAGAGAAACAGAGATAGAAAAACAGGAGAAAGAAAAAGAGAGAGAGAGAAATAAGAGACAGAGAAAGACAAAGACACAGAGACAGAAAAAAGAGAGAGAGAATGAGCCAAAGACAGAGATACAGAGACAGAAAAACATGAGAGAGAAAGAGAAGGGGGGAGGGAAGGAGGAAGGAAGGCAATACAGAGAGGAAGAGAGAGAGCTGGATGTAGGGATTAGCATAAGCACTAAATTTAGAATTGGAATTCCTAAATACTGAATGTGGTACTTCAGAAAGAGGCTTTAGGTTTGTAGTCAGGGGACCTGGGTTTGAAGCTAAGTTCTGTTAATACTTTTCTAAATTTGTATAACTAACTTTACTTTCCAGCCCTCAGTTTCCTCATCTATAATATGACATGCATGCACTACATGTCTATTTTCCTCTACATTTTTAATCCTCAGAATCAGTAGTTAAAGTAGCCTTCACATTCATGACCAATTTCACAAAAGAAAAAGTAGAAAATGAATAATCTGGAAACCTTGAAGGTATGGTAGAGATGTTCTGACACTCAAGTTCCCCTACTCCCATTTCTCCCCCTCCCTCACCCAAATTGCTCTAAACTCAGTTCAAATTATTCTAGGAGTAATGGGAAAGTCTTCCTCATCCTTACTCAGATGCCATTTTGTAAAACTTAGAAAGAGTTAAAAGACTTATTGCCCTTTCTTATTACAGCACTTTCCTTGCATCAATCTCACAGTATATTCAGTTCCCTGACTCATTCTAATTACTTATTGATTCCTCCCCAGAAACCTGAAGCCTCACTAGGGGGAAGTAATGGTACCTCTTTTTCACCCTCTGTGGGTGATGTTTCTTATTAAAGAGTTTTGCAAACTTTAAACCTTCAATAATTTGGACTCCTCCCACCAAATACCCCCATTCCCTTTACAACTTCTACAGCTGACATTATGACATAATGTCTCTTTAAATATTTGATTCCTTGTCTAGTGCTTACTGCTGCCCTGACAGCATCTGTCCCAAAGCTTGAAACATTCTCTTGGTCTTATTAAAGCTTCCAGATCTTCTCCCTCATCCTTTTGAGAGGAACAAATATGGATTGCTCCCCGCTCCTCCTTCCATGTCTGATAGAGATTACCCTGACATTAGGACTTCTAAGGACCATAGGACAGTTCTGCTGGAGTGTGTGAGATTCTGGCTAGAAATCCCTTGGCAAGATTCTTGCCCACAATCCCAGTCTATATTTACTTTATAAAAATGATTCTCCTTCACTATATAAGAACAATCACTTAGGGAAGTGACAAGACAAAGAACTGAATGCATCCTTCTAATCAGAGGAAGGGTTTTGCTCCTACCCTTGATATCTTATCTTTGAATATATAAATTCAAATAAATATAATAGAGAAACTCCAGAGGAAATTAACCAGGACTAGGAAGGACCTTAAGTTATGCCATAGAAGGATTGGGTAAAAAAAAAAAAAAAAAGACTTAAAGGAATCTTGAATAGATTAGAGAAGACTTGGGATGGAGCAAAGTCTGTCATCATGGCAACTATCTTCAAATGTTTGGAAGGTAGTCTCATAGAAAAAGCTTTGAAACTCTTCTATTTAGCTTCAGAAAGATAAAATAGGCTCATTTTGTTGAAGCTGAATTAAGTCAGATTGTACATTGGAAACAAAGAACATCTTCCAGAGAATTAGCATATCTGGGGGTAAATGATTGTATCAAAATAGGTGGACTCTCCGTCATTGGAGGTGCTCAAGTAAAGATACCAGGACTTGTCAGCCATATCATACACAGTTACTGTTATGTGAGTTTCAAAACAAATTTTAAGTAAGGTTTTATTCCAAGATTCCAAATTCAATGTATGTTAATATATTTCTTTTGCACTTCCCTTCCCCCCTTAAAACACTTAGAACAACAGAATCAATCAATCCCACTCCCAAATCCTTAATTTTTTGAAACTTAATTTTCTCAATAGCTTTAGAAGAGGATTAGATTCAGAAGGAACACTTGCTTCTCTCCTCATTCGAATGGTAGTTCTATATCATGAGAGATTCTTATTAATTACTTGAGTTATTTATTTTTTCTTTATTTTTCTTGACTCATGTTTGTCTTTCAACATACTTCTGTTCTTTTCATCAAAAATGCTTAAATGTCCTCCCTTCTATTAAAGTTTCATTTTTTCCTGTTATAAGATCATAATCAACTTCACAAAGTAAGTAATTGTTGTTCTTTTGTTTGTTTTATTATAAATTTATCTCTTTTGCTTATTAGGCAATTGTAGCCTAAGAATTCTTCTTTATTTTAGTGGAAATTGTCAAGTCTTTGGTAATGTTGACCATGGTTCTTTGGTACTTAAATGATTTTGGTATGCATCTTTGCCATTTTTTTTTCACACAGAAATTCTAGATTTTGACTTTTACATTCTTGGGACTTTTCCTTTGTGGACAGTTCTTTCAGGAAATGTTTGGGGAAGACATTCTATTTTTACTTTTCTTCTTTTTTTCTTAGACATAGGTAGTTTTCATTTATTATTTCTTGAAATATACTGTCCACACTTTCAAAATAATTTATCATCATTTTCAGGGAGTCCATTAATTCTTAAATGACTGTCATTATCTTACTTTCCTTTCTATTCTTCCAAACTTTTGATTTAGTTCTATTTCTATCACATGGAATCATTGATTTTTGATTCATCTCTTGCAGTTTTCTAGAATCTAAATGTTTACCACTTGGTCTTTTAAACTATTTATTATCCTTCCAGTTCTTTCTTTCATAGCTTTTTCTTTGTTGTAATTATTTTTATGTTCCTTGGGGAAAATCTTCTATTTCTCCCTTGAGTCTATATTTTCAGTTGTTATAGACATCTTCTCTCCTTATTTGAAGATTATTATGATCATCTTATGTCCAGATATTATTGAGAGGACTTCTAAACAAAGTAGCTATCTGAATGGAAACAGACTTCTCAACATTTCTTCCTACCCCCAGATCCCACATACTAAATCTAGCAAAAACCTGAAATTCATACCAGATCAAAAAATTTTTTTAAATCTAATAAAGAACTATAATAACTAAATTCTTCTATCCCAGAAATGACATTGACTTCTTAGTCATTCTGCAAACAAGACACTTGGCTCTGGCAATTGTTTCTCCCATATTTAGAATCCTCTCCCTCCTCCATTTTATCTAATGGCCTCTTTGTCTTCATTTAAGACCCAACCAAATTCCTTTTTTAACTTAAAGCCTTCCCCAACTCCTCTTAATTCTAATACCTTCCCTCTGTTAATTATGTTCTACTTATCCTACTTATAGTTTGCGCTGTGTGTATATGTATATGCTTTATGTATATATATATATATATACATAATATATATATATATGTAAATATATGATATATATTTACATGTTTTCTCTCATTAGACTGAAAACTAGTTGAAGGCAAGGACTATCTTTTGCCTTTTTGTATCTCCAGAACTTACCACAGTGCTTAGCAAAGAATAGGCACATAATTAATATCTCCTGATTGATTACTTGAGTTCTTGCCTTGGACCAGCATTTTAAGAAGTGTCCATGCCAGTTCTTTGCCATCTCTACAATGATTCTCCTAGGATTTCCAGCTTGTATTTTCCATCACCATTACTTCCTACCTCCTTCTTATATTTTTTGTGCCCCATTAGAATGTAAGCTTTAGAACCAGAAGATCACTATACACTTCAACAATAATACTGTATGAAGATATATTCTGATGGAAGTGGATATCTTCAACATAAAGAAGATCCAACTCACTTCCAGTTAATCAATGATGGACAGAAACTACTACACCCAGAGAAGGAACACTGGGAAGTGAATGTAAACTGTTAGCACTACTGTCTATCTACCCAGGTTACTTATACCTTCGGAAGCTAATAATTAACGTGCAACAAGAAAATTGGATTTACACACATATATTGTATCTAGGTTATACTATAACACATGTAAAATGTATGGGATTGCCTGTCATCTAGGGGAGAGAGTAGAGGGAGGGAGGGGAAAATTTGGAAAAATAAATACAAGGGATAATGTTATAAAAAATTACTCATGCATATGTACTGTCAAAAAAATTTATAATTATAAATTAATTAAAAAAAAAAAAAAAGAATGTAAGCTTTGAGATAACTAGAGTGGCTAGAATACCAGCCCTAGAGTCAAAAGAACATAAATTTAAATCTGGCCTCAGAAACTTGACACATTAGCTGTGTCACTCTGGGCAAGCTACTTAATTCCAATTGCCTTGCCAAAATAAATGAACATAAACTCCTTGGGATAGGGATTAAGAATTGTCCTTTTTTCTTTTTTACTTTTTATTTGTATTCCCAGGACTTAGCACTGTTCCTGGATTAATAAAGGTACTTGTTTAATATGCTTTATTTGCCTATTTCTTTCACTTACTAAGGTCCTATGACATTTCCCACATCATTAACAACATTACTCTCAGGAGGTGGTCTCATCTCCTATTTTGCTATCACACAATATAAGCTTACTGTTTCCCTCCTTTCCATCTCAAAATTAGTTTGTAATTCATTATAAATCTCTTTTATTCTTGTTGCAACAAGGAAATGACCTGTCCCTTTTCAGATGTTACCCTATTCAGAAAATCTATGCAATTGATTCCACACAGTGGGAGAGCAGTAGCTACTACCAGAAAATACAAGGAGCTCTCCAGCCTCTCTTTCTTTCTTCAAGCTCTTACAGCCACTGTATGAAGTCAGAACCAGACCAGCTTTCAGGATTAGTATTTTTAAATTGACCCTCATACTACATTATTAATATGAGGAATCAGAGAGTCAAGTGAAATAAAGAGGTTTCTTTATGTCAGAGGAGTGGAAAAGTAGGGGGCTGATTTCTGAGAATGTTTCCCTTGTGTTAGATATTTTTATGCCCTGAGAAAAGTCTTGTTACACTATAGGCTATTGTTGTGAGGTACATGATTAATGTAGAAATGTTTCACATGACTTCTTATGTATAATGGGTATCATATTTCTTTTTTTCTCATTAGGTGCAGAAAAGATAAGGGAAGGAGAGAATGGGGACCTGAAAATAAAAACTAAAAAAAAAAAGTTAAATGTCTAAAGGTACAACAAATGCATGGACAGTTGTGACACTATGTCAAAAGTTCATCAATAAAGAAATCATTTCCAAAGCAATTTCCTGAGCCTTTGAGTGTATCTATACAAGAGGTCATGAAATCCTGGGATCAGACACCACAGGAACCTGAGATACAAGGCTCACTTTTCCATATGTACTGTTGATCCCCTTTTCTCTTACCTTCTCTAAGATCTTACTCCATTAGTTATTTCTATCACTGTTTTATGCCTTTCCCTCAGCACTCACATGTTAACTGCTATTATCATTTTGTCTGGAATGCTCTTTCTTTTCATATTTGCCTTTTAGAACTCTTTGCTTCTTTCAAAGCTCAGTTATGTAGACATTTATCAGGAAAGGTCTTTCTTGATTTACCCATTCACCTTTTCCTGACAACAATAACAACAAACTCATTTTATATTTCTTTATACATTCTGCATATACATAGATAAAATTTTTATATTCTTAAATATGAGATGCAGGGTAACATTGTGGATAGACAAGTGATCTTAAGCCAAGAAGACCCAGGTTCAAATCTATCCTCTGATATATTGGCTGCATAACCCAGCGAAATTCATTTAAACTTATAGTGGACTAGGCCAGTGATGTAAAACTCAAATAGAAATGGAACTAATAATTTGTATACTTTAATTAATAGTCTGTGGTATTGACTTAGTTCTAAAACATGTTACATACATTGAATTGTATTTTGAGGACACCCAAGGTGGCACCATAGTGGATAGTGTTAGGTCTAGAATCAGGAATGTTCATCTTCCTGAGTTGAAATCTGGCCTCAGACACTTACTAGCTGTGTGACTCTGGGAAAGTCATTTTCCCTCAGTTTCCTCATTTGTAAAATGAACTGGAGAGAGAAATGGCAAACTAGTCCAATATCTCTGCTGAGAGACTCCAAATGGGGTCACAAAAAGTTGGACATGACTGAATAACAACTGTATTTTTATCCATTTTGTTAAAGCTTTCCCAATTATATTTTATTTTGCCCTGGGGCAGCTGGGTGTTGTATTTGACACTTCTACCCTAGTCAGAAACTACAAGTTGCAGAAAAGGTACAGACTCGTAAAGAAAGAAGAAATTATCTCACGCTGGCATTCCCTATTCCAAAACAATCATAAGTCTAGTTCTTATCCTCTATACTTTCAGATATATATAGATATTATCTCACCTGAGTATAAACTCCTTGAGGATAGGGATTGTTTTTTGGTATTTCTTTGAACACCATTGCCTAGAACAGTATTTGACACAGAGTGGGTGTTTAATAAATGCTTACTGATTGATTGACTTTGAGATAGATCAGCCAAAGCTAAGCAGAAATATTCTTGTAACATTCCTACAAGAAATAATTTGTTAAACAGAATAATGTTCTAAGCAAGACCATAGGGAGGAATATTTAGAATACTTCAGAGAACTCACAGCTTTTTTAAGCTTTCTCAAGTACTTTAGATTCATCCATTTACATTCAAACAATTGATATGCTAATTATGAATCATTCCTATCTATTCATGAAATTAGATCTGAGGACCTTCCAAGTCATTTTGAATGAATAAATGGATGAATGTGTTTTATTAACCTAGTTTAGGTTACTATCTATACTTCAAAATAATAAAAAATGTATTAAGTAGCTATAAGTCCAACTAATTCAGACTGGCCTTCTCAATTTTATTATATTGATGAGATTTTTATTATGATCACAATACTTCAACATTCATAAATACTTAAGACAAGAAGGGGCTGTAGTAAGTATCTAGATATGATTTTAAGAGAGTGGATTAGGCAAATTGAGTATAAGTAAAATTTCAAAGGGAATATTAAGCCTCTCCAAGAAAACAAAACATTTCTAAATATTCAAAGTATTTATTTACAGATATGAATAATTTATATGTACACAACAGATTATACCTATCTAAGATGGAATTCAAAGGTACTTGGAGACACTTTGTTAACCCCATTCCCTATGTTATGTGCATCTTAAATAAAAAAGACTGCATTGAATAATTTGCATAGATCAAATTTTTCACTAGTTCAGACTGGCAAGTTGAAGCTAAATGAATATAGTTTGAATACTCTGGGAAATTTCTGTGGTTGATTTATAGAGTCATAGATTTAGAACTGAAACTTCACCTAAGACTTCAAATATATGAATTAAATATCTATATCTATATCTATATCTATATCTATATCTATATCTATGTATCTCCTTACTTATTTTACCACAGATGAAAATAAGACCCAGATAATGATGCATGCACCCAATCACTCCAATTTAGAGCAGAATTTTAACTCATGTCTTTCTAACTCCATATGTAATGCTGGAGAAACTGAGGCAAGATAGAAATTAGAGTTTTTTAAATATTTTATTAGAAGGAGAATTTGACTGGAAGCTAAACAGGATCCATGTCCAAACAGGATCCATGTCCGACCCTAGACGAGTAGATGGGACTCTTGTCTCAAAACATCCAACAAGGAGTGAGGGATTCTAGGGACTCTTATAGGGCTCCAGTGATCAGGGAAACAAAGGCAAAGTAGAGCACTGGTGAGAGGGAAGTTCCAGGAAAGGACCATAAATTCAGTTCTGAAGGATGGGGGTAAGGAAGGATCATAAATTCTGATAAGATGGGAGGGAAGAAACTTGGAGACACTAAGTCTGATTCAGAGGGCCCCATCTAAGTATTTGAGATAAGTCATTTGGAGTTTTATGATTCTTTAGAATGCCAATGGCCAGAGCTCTGCAGCCCTAATTATCTCAGTCCTAATGGCCAGGGAGGGAGGATGCCACCAGGGAGACTGAGGCAGAGTAATTTAGGGAAACTGAGAGAAAACAATTCAAGGAAACTGAGGCAGAACAATTCAGGGAAACTGAAGCAGGGAAACTGAACACAGAGCCACTGTCCAATCCATTATCCCATTCTATATATATATATATATGTACATGCCCACATGTACATATACAGAGGGTAAATCCCATTTGGTAATTGGTTCAGTAATGAAAGAACCTCATTTCCCCTTCTGGGATGGCATCTCCTCCTGTCCATCTCTATCAAGCACAGTCTTATAAAAATGATCTGTTCACTGGCACCATGTGTTATTTTGGAGACACTCCCTGACCTCAAACCTTTGCCAGCAATTTCTCCTTTAAATGTACTCTGTACTCTACCAAATAGAATCCCTAACAGCTGGTCAGCCCGGCTGTTTAAGTTATGTGCACAAAAAGAAAGCCAATTTCTTCTTGTTAAAAGTCTATAAGGAAGGTCAAATACAAAATACAAATATAAAAAGAAAAAAAAATTGTACTTAGGAAGAAACGATGCTGTCGCAAATTCCAATTTCCTTGTAAGAAAAAGATGCTGGGTGTTCATGGGATTTCCTTTAGCACATTAAAGCTCAGTGAATCCATCAACCATCAGAAACACTTCCATGGAGATTTGCCAGATTGAAAAGGGCAGGCAGGTCTGAAAGGGGCATCCAGGAACTGAACTCTATCTAACTCTCTATGAGTCAAGGTTCTTGGAAAAAGGAACAAAAGTTCTGGTATCTTCAAAAGAAAGCTAGCTTTTAGTGAGTATTAGGAGAAAGCAACGACAGAGGAAGGATCTGTAATCATAGGATTATAGAATGAAAAGTGGAAGAGACCTTAGAAGTCCCATTAGCATAGAAATTCTCAGAAGAAAAAGATTGTTTCACTTGTCTTTATATTTTCAGCATGGAGGGCAAGGCTTGACACATAATAGGCACTTTATATATGCTTGTTGTATATATTATTATAAAAGTTATATAATAATATATAATATATACATGAATATATTGATGCTTGTTCAGAGATTCAACTAATCAGCAAGCATTTATTAAGCTCCTACTAGATATTAAATGATGATGGAGGAGAATTGATAAAAAGTTTAAAATGATATTTACTAGAATCAATGAAGCAGAAATTCAGAATTAAAAAATATCCCCAAATAATTGAATATATCACCTCTCTGTTTTGAAGATGGAAAAACTAAGGTTAAGTGATTTGCTTAGAATCCCAACTCATAAATATCCAAAGGAGGATTTTAGCCTAAATTCTTCTGTTCCCTATCTGCTATACAGCATAGAAATGCATAGATGTCTAAGGTCATACAATGAGAAGGTGACAGTACATGGCATATTACATGGAATTAGAAAACCAATATTGTGTGTGGTGATGGGAGTTCAGGAGAAGATACATGTATGTATGGGTGGGGTGTCCTCCTTTGTATCTGTGCATCTCAGCATCCTGATTTTCCCTCAAGTTTCAGTACAAAAGAATAAGAAAATTAAACAGATGGTTGTTTGAATTCTGTTGTGGTCAAATTGATGACACAAGGAACTTTTTTAGATCTTGTTTTAGGAAGGACAGCAATAAACTTGAAAGCACTTAGAAATTAGTAGCTACAATGGTGAAAATTTTCAAGATCATGCTGCGTAGATCAGATTAAAGGAATAGGGCCTGTTTAGATTGCAGAAGAAAAGAATCAGGGGAAACACAATTGCTGCCTTCCAATATTTGAAGGATTGGCATATGGAAGATTGATAATACTTATTATTTCTTCTATCTAAGTAGAAAATAAACTGGACTGAGATTCCAAAAACTTGGATTTGAGACTTTGCTCAACTGTTCAGAAGGCATGTAAACTTGAATGAATCATAGAACCTTTCAATCAATAAGCCAATAAGCCTTTATTAAGTATTTTCATGTACTAGACCCTATGCTAAGTGCTAAGGAGTTTACTCACTTGTAAAATGAGAGGACTGGATTAGGTGAATGCTAAGATCCCTTTCAGCCAGGAGTATGTTGGACAGAGATCACGAAGGTTCTAGAAAGCCAATTGTTTTTGGTGTGAGCATTTACACTTTGGAAATCAACAAAAGCTACAAATTAGGATTTAGTTTTTTTTTTTTTTTGGTTTGTTTGTTTGTTTGTTTGTTTTTGTCTATTGCCTATACTTAGGAAAGAGATGTAGAAAGTGTTGATAATGCAGGTTAAAAGTATATAGGGAATATTTTTCCTGGTTATTAAAAATTTGTTTGTACATTATCACTTTCTACTTTAAATATGTGATTCTGCAATATTAAGAAAGACAAAAATAATCCCTGTCCTGAAAAAGATTATGATTTAGTGTTGAGGAAAGTGTGTGTGTGTGTGTATATATATATATATATATATATATATATATATATATATATATATATACACACACACACATATATATGTATATATATGTTTTTGTGTATTTAAAACATATACAAGATAAATGCAAATTTAATGAAGTGGGTCTCAGAGCTCTCATTTGTAATTAGAAGGGTTAGCCAAGTTATTCTCTAAAACTCCTTTAACTCAATTTTAGAATGTGAAACCAACTACATAACAACTTTGTAAACTTCCCACTCATAACCCTTTTTTGTCCCCAAATTCTTTATATGACCCTGAGTATATTGGTACATAGAATAAGTATACAATTCAAATGTATACTGTTAATAGATCTGAATTTTACCTCCTCATTCAGTTATGAAACTCCATATGGGGCTGTGACCCACACCTTAAGAAACTGGGATCTAGATCAACTCACTTCCCCATCTCATTTTGTAGTGGGGAAAATTGAGTCCTGGTATACCTCTACTCTTATCTAGAATGACTCTTACTTTTCCATCCTTCAAGGACTGGCAGTATCCGAAGTCAAACCTTTTCTGAGAAACTTCCAGGAACAGAAAGCTTCTAGTATGTCTGTACTTGGCTATTCATTCTATCATTTTTTTTTCTTTTTCCCTTCGCCTCTCATATGATTTTAAATAAAACTTTGCTAGAGTGACATTTTTTTCCCTTCTCTCAGCTCCCCTGGTGAAATGTTTACTCAATATAGAGAAGGGGCCCATTTGTTCTGATAATTTTGTATAAGGAGCTAGAGCTGCTCTGATTGGGTGCCTTACCAGCATCTTCTCCATCAGTGGCTAGGGGGTGAGCTCAGCTGGAATCCCTCAACAAATGAAGCTGACAAAGGATCATTTCTTGTTGTACCAAACTCTACAACTAGAGAGCCCCATCAGAGCCCCCAAAACACATGTTATGACAAGGCTGTTGCCAACTTGTCAGTGCAATCATAGACATACATTTCTTAAACCTGGCATATATTTCACAGCAACTGGGGATTTTGAAAACGATAAAAGGGCTAAAGGAGTTCAGAATTACCTCTGATAAGACATTTTGAGAAAAGGTGGCTAATTCAGCTCTATTTCTTAGCAGCCCATGTAGAGCAGGATTGCAAAAGCAAGGGCCCAAACACCAAAGATGGACATCTACTTACACTCTTTCATAGATAAGAATTGGTCCAACTGTATTTTGGCAAGAGGGATCCCCTTGATAGAACCATGGAATATTTATCTGGAAGGGAACCTAGAAATTCAGCTCTCTTCATAGCCCAGTGAGGAAGAATGACTTACAAGATGTATAAAGCTAATAAACAGAAGAGTCAGAACTTACTCAGAATGATATCGTTGTGGGAAAACCACAACTAGAACAAAGAGGTTCTGGGTTCAAATCCTAGTGCTGTTGTTTTAATAAGCATTTGTGAGTATAAGTGATTTCTTTTACGTCTTTGGGCCTTAATTTCTTCCTCTGTAAAAGGAAAGGGATAGACTAGATGACTATATGAAAGTAGCAAGGTGGTACAATAAATAGTGTCCAGAGCCTGGAGTTGGAAAAATCTGAATTCAAATCTGGTCTCAGATACTTGCTGTGTGACTCTGCAGTTAACTTCTATCTCAGTTGCCTCAAATGTAAAATGGGAATTATAAAATCATTTACCTCCCAGAGTTTTTATGAGGATCAAATGAGATTCTATTTAGGTTTTTTGTAAATCTTAAAGTGCTATGTAAATGCTAATATTATTATTCTTTTTTTTTTTTTCTTCATCTCATATCTCTTATTGAACTCAATTGCCTCTAAGCTCTCTTTCCGTTCTAAATCCAATGAACTTAGGTCTTTGGATGGAGACAAATCTATTTTTCCATTGTAAATGCTAATATTATTATTCTTTTTTTTTTCTTCATCTCATATCTCTTATTGAACTCAATTGCCTCTAAGCTCTCTTTCCATTCTAAATCCAATGAACCTAGGTCTTTGGATGGAGACAAATCTATTTTTCCATTAAATCATAGATTGATAGCTGGAAAGGACCTTTAAGGCCTCTTGGTCATCTAAGCCAATCTCATTTTATAGATGAAAAAACTGAGAACTGAAGGAGTTGACTCTGCAGGGAGTAAAAGGACTAGAAGTTCACCCTCCTCAGACCCAAGACACTTTTTTGCTCTGGAGTGCAGTAGGTTACATTTTTTCTCTATTGTAAAGAAAAGGCCAGGGGATACCTTTCTCAGTGCCAAGACTCAGAGGATATAGATCAACCCTTAAAATCTGAGTGTTATTGATCATTTTTCTTGATAATGACAATTGGAATTTTTTTCAGATTTTTACAGTTATAATGCACTTTCTATGTAGTCATTGTCTCTGATAAAGACAGATAGTCTTTAATTAAGTGGAAAATACCAAGTACAAGTAATAGAAAATACATTTGCAAATAAGGCTGGTGCCTGCTGGTTTTTTGATTTAATCCTTATGAATCACACAGATATTTATTTAGTAGCTATGTGCAAAGCTCTGAAGATATTATAGACTGTCTACAAAAATTGTTCCTACCTTCAAGTAACTTGTATTCTACAAGGGAATATACCACTGAAAGAGAAAATAGGGGATATACTAAAAATAATTCTGAATTTGGAGAAAGGATTCCTAAGAACTTGACTCTGATATTTGGTAGCTGTATAATTTAAGGCAAGCCACTTAATTTTTCTAATCATTATTTTTTCATCTGTAAAATGAGGATAATATTATTCATGTTGCTGGAGAAGGTTCTTTTTTTGGCTTTAATTGTCTACAGGGAAGAGTTACTATTATCTGTTTTATAAGTAAAATAGAAACTAAGGCTCAGAAAAGTTAAACTTTGTCTGGAGTCACAGAAATAGGCACCTATGGGATGCAGTGGATAGAAAACTAGGTTTGAAATCAGGAACATTCATCTTCCTAAGTTCAAACCTGGCCTCAGACATGAATTGGATGTGTGACCATGGCTAAGTCATTTAACCCTGTTTGTCTGTTTCCTCAACTTAAAAAACAGCTGGAAAAAGAAACAGCAAACCACCCCAGCAAGAAAACTCTAAATAGGATTAGGAAGATATATGACTTGTGACTAATATTAATTTTCCCTCAAACTCAGGACCAGAGTCCTCATCCCCACAGAAGTACTCGGCATACTTTATAAGTAGCAATATAGGGCACCCATTATTTTACACAGCATGGAAAAGAGATTCATAGGAGCCCATAAATAAATACAGAAACATAAAATTCTTAAATGGCTCATTAGATTCCCAATTGCCCCAAAAGTAAAGATTCATTGGTGGGCAATTCATTCAACTTAGACCTACAGCATTCTAATATAGCATGTCCTCTGGGATACTCCTCTTAGCTTGCATCTGCAATCAAAGATTGTTCCTCCAAGAACATGACTACTTTAGTAGTAATCCTACAGGTGGTAACTAAAGGTCACAAGCCCCATGTGGTATGCTTAGCATTAGAATTAAAAATCAGCCAACAAACACATTTAGCTCTTAGCAAAGGCATTTATTAAGAGAGCATCATTAAAACAGTTGCTGTAAAAATACTTATTCCATAAATCTTGGATTCACTATGCAACAGACACACAGACACAACGGCAAACCACCCCAGCAAGAAAACTCTAAATAGGATTAGGAAGATATATGACTTGTGACTAATATTAATTTTCCCTCAAACTCAGGACCAGAGTCCTCATCTCCACAGAAGTACTTGGCATACTTTATGCATACATACTTCTATGGAAAGAATGAATAAAAATCTCAAGTACAATGCTATGGATTCACACATAGAAGATACACCTGTGGTCAGGGCAACTCAAAGCTCTTGGAATTACAGGCCTCCTCTCCATAGTTTAGCATTTAATTTCTAGGGCTACTTCCCTTGAACTGCTTCCTTCCTCAAGTGATTTTTTTCTCTTTCTGATGCTCCTGTAGAATGTATATTTCTGCTTCCTGTTACATGCAGTATTCGGTAGCAGCGTTTTAAAGTGACATAGGAAAAGGGGAAACAGGAAAAGAAAAAAGGGCAAAATAGAAAGTTCTTTCCTCTTCCCCTTGCCCTTCTCCAAGATATCTTCAATAGATATCCCCAGCTTCAATAGATATCTATCCTACACTCAAATCACCTCTCTATTAATTCTAGGAAAACTAGTATCAATGCCATGATTGAAGTGTGGATCAGAGAAGGAATAAAGATAAATTTCATCCTGCCTCTTTCAGTAATATTATTCCAAAACTGCTGGACTGTCTCAAACTCCTCAGAACCCAGCTATTTAAAACTCCCAGAAGTGTGGCTAATTTGTTTTCTCATTCAATTGATTTGTTCTGTTCTTGACTTAGTCAGAGAGAGGTCCAAGTCTAATAAAGGGATCAGGGCATAGATACATATTGTTTACACATTAAAGTCTCATCATGTGTGATTATGTTATGTGACTACATCAAATGATCTGGGGGAGGAGGGGAAGTTGGTGTTTCTCCCTTACATAAGCATATCATGTCAAGAGCAGAGCCCAAGTCCTGTACTTGTAACACTTTATTTCTTTATTAATGAGCATATCATCACTTAGTTAAGATGTGATAATTCACACAAAAAATGATATTTCAAAGTTTATTTTTTTTCTGGAAGGGTAAGACTATTGAGAATGAATATAGCCATCTTCTTTGTCCCTAGGATTCTGCTTAGGTGTTACTTGGAGATAGATATGCACACAAATAGGCTTACAGATATAAGGGTCCTTTAAATGGGTGGGCACAGTGCAACAGGAGATTGAGTACCCCAGCAAGTAATCTCTGTGGATATAGGACTGCCCTGTGGGTGGGATCCTGGCCATATTGAGATAGCTTCGTAATAGGTGACGGCTCTCTTGCTGGTTGGCTGTGTGTGTGACCTCACAGTCCCTTTATAAGGCCATTGTAGACAGCAGTCGCTCTCTTTAACCTGGCTCGCTAGCCTGGGGTAGCTGAGCCAAGCCAAGCTGATGGATAGCCGAGAGGTTAAGGAGTTTGATAGTGAACACATGGGTCTTCAGACCAGGTGTTTACTAGGGAGCTGACAAGTCAGGCATTAAGTCAGGGCATTATGTGAGTAGGTATAATAAAGGCTTTTAAGATTACACGTGGCTGTTCTTGAGCATGCTACCAGTTATTAAACTACTATTTAAGAAATCATGGCCAGAGACCTTTGGAGGCCTCAGAGGAGGCGAGCCGGGTAGAGTTGACACTGCAAAGGTCAGTGGTCAAAGGTATTCTGTTGGGCCTAGGGCAACCTAGTAATTGTAACTGCCAGGAGGGCATGTTACATATGGATATTGAAAACAGAGACTTTTGATATAAGAGATTCCATAGGTAATAAGTTGACCAGACAAGATTTGAATACAAGTCCTTTTCTCACATAGCTGGTCTGATACTCCCATTCTTGACATTTATCTGGAAGAAATGCCTAACATAGTGCCTGATACATCACAGGCACTTAATAATTGTTTATCCATTGATTGATTGCTTCATACAAATAGGATAAACCTGTGGCAAAGTATACATACTTGAATAAAGTATAAATGTGATTTCTGACAAAATAAGCTTGACCCCTCAGCCCCTTGACCCATGTGGTAGTCAGGACTGTAGTGACCTGGAGTCCTATTGCCATCTTTCTTGCTTTTTCCTCTTTAGCCAGTGAACAATGGGGATTTCAGATCCCTCTGTACCATTCCCCCACAGGTGAATCTATAATCCCCATCTAGCTTCAGTGTGTAATTGGTTTGCAGGGATTTGTTCAAACAAGTCAAGGACATGTAAGGAAGAGACTTCAAAGGTCATTTTATGAAGCAGAAAGAGGGAAACTGAAGACAAAGTGAAGATAAGTTACTTTCTTGGAATAACATAGGTAGTAAATATTGCAGCAGACTCTGAAGCAGGTATCTCCCGCCAAACCCAGTGCTCTTTCCATTATACTGAATGCAGTTGTCTGTGCCCAAGGCTGGCACAGTGGCTGTTTCAGTGGAATTTAATTTGATGAGCATTTGAGACCTAGGGATTATAGGAACAACCTCTGGCTTTTTGAGGAGAGGGATTCAATAATCTCTCTTAAAAATAAAAACAATATCATTTCAGAAAGGTGAAAGAACTAGGAAGATGGGGAGAAATCAGGACAGATTTTCCTTAGGAAATTAATCTCTTTTAATTTTAAAATAATTCTGAGTTTAACAAATACCAAGTAAAATTAGCATTTCCATAGAAATATGTACATATACACATATATTTGTATGCATGTGCATATATGTATACGTTATGTGTATGTGTATTTTCGTATGTGTGTATATGTATACATATACATAACACAGAAGGAAGATTTTATAGGAAATTGCAAGTTTCTGTTACACAGAGTTTGCTTTCAAGGAAAACATCTTGAAGGAAGATAAGAATGAATTGATTCTTTAGTTTCTATGTCTTTAGGGGAATAAGAGAAAAGTCCAAAAGTAAAATCAAAGATCAGAAGATCGAAGATTTTGAGCAAGGAGGGACTTTATAAATTTAGAGCTAGAATCAACCTTAGATGTCATCTTGTCCAATCCCCTCATTTTGCTTTTTCTGTTATACTAACCTAAAACTTCAGGACCTTAAAAGGAATGTTAAGAGATTATATGAGCTAATCAAACCTCCATCATTTTACAGATGAGGATTCTGAGGCCCAGGGAGATTAGATGATTTTCCCAAAGTCATGGAGGTGGCAAGCAATGTGGATACTTCAAACCCACATCTTCCAACTTCAAATTTAATTCTCTCCCCACCATCCCATGCTTCCTCCCTAAAAGAACAAGAGAAGGCCACCCAAAAGCAAGGAAGACGAATGTAGGTACAACTGAGACAAGGTAGATATGGGACACCACAATTTAACCAAAAGTTGACAATTTGAATTAGATTTAACAGAGGTCTTCATGTATTAAGAGCACAGCACTAAATAAAGTAGTGATTTGCTTTTTGGAAATTTGCATCTTTGATAGACTAGAAGAAGTGATGACAGAAACTACTGGATTAAGTGAGGAGATTTACTGAAAACCATTTTATACTAAGAAAAGGCCAGGATTTAAAGTTAAATTGCCTGGATTTGAAAACTTGTTCATTTACTTGGGAGCCATGTGACCAACATCAAGCTGATTTCCCTAAGTTTCAATATTTTCATTTATAAAATAGGAGTTAATAATTCTAAATAGCACAGTCAGTACTTGTGACTGGAGACTTGGTTCAGGAGCTGAACCACTTAGATCTAAGATAAATATCTCATTCAGATATGTTTTATTCTTTTTTTCCCCTCAGTAGTATTTTATTTTTCCAATTACATGTAAAGATATTTTCAACATTATTTCTGTAAGATTTTGAGTCCCAATTGTTTTTCTCTCCCCCCTTTACCTTCCCCCTTCCCAAGATAGCAAGCAATCTAATATAGGTTAAATAAGTGCAATCCTTTTAAACATATTTCTATATTTGTCATGTTATTAGAGAAAAATCAGAATAAAAGGGGATACAATCATGAGAAAGAAAAAGCAAACAATAAAAATAAGTGAAAATAGCATACTTCAATTCACGTTCAGTCTCCATAGTTCTCTCTCTGGATGTGGATGGCTTTTTCTATCCCAAGTCTATTGGAATTGTCTTGGATCACTCTATCACTGAGAAGAGCTAAGTCTGTCGTAGTTGATCATCATACTATATTGCTGTTACTGTGCACAGTATTCTCCTGGTTCTGTTCACTTCACTCAACCTCAGTTCATCTAAGTCTTCCCAAACTTTTCTGAAATCAGCTGCTCATCATTTCTTATAGAACAACAGTATCCCTTTACATTCATATACCTCAGACACTTTCTTGCTTTGTGACCCTAGGCAAATTACTTAGCCTTTCTAAGCCTTAGTTTGCTGCTCTACAAAGTGTGGATAATAACAGCACCAAGCTCACAGGCTTGCACTGAGGATCAAGTGAGATTTTGTTAGCTTTAAAGATCTATTTCTGGCTGCCTCACAGAGCACAATAAAGAGAGCGCTTGAACTCTAGGGACTTGATCTGTATGGGTGAAGGTTTAGAGGTGGGTTCAGGGACACATACTTCCTCTGCAGTTGTCAGGATGTGATGTTCAGCAAAGCCAGAAGAACAAAATGGAAAAAAGTCAGAAAGCCGTTTGTTTTTATTTCTAAGTCTCCAGAGAGATGCCAAGGAAATAGAGAGGAATCAAGCTGAATAAAAGTGTGATTGACAGACTGGAGGAGGTAAAGGGGGTGTTTGTGACTAGATTAAAGGAACAGATTAGTGATGGCCTAGTGAAAAGGAGTGAAGTGTTAGATTCATAGAGATTTTAGACTTGAATAAGACTTCAAAGAGCCAAGAGGCAGTGTGGTATAAAGTATAAAGGGGAGAGCACTATAGATTCAAAGTTTTTTTTTTTTTCCTTTTCAAATGCTGGGTTTAAATCCTGGTTCTAATATTAATCTTCATGACCTGTCCCATCTTTGAGCCTCTGGAAAAATGAAAATGGGAGACTTCATGATCTCTAAATTCTCATGATAGCCAATCATTTGGTTTCACTCCCACTTACTTCCCTAATCCTTCCTTTATAGAGGTGTTGAAATAATCTGCTGAAGTTTGACTTGTGTAACTACATCCCTTTTTCAGAAACTTTCATTAGTGCCCTGTTGTTTTTAGGATATAACATACACTATAAAACCTGAAATTTAAGACCCCCTCCAAGCAATTTGAACTCTGCTCAAAAAGTTATCAAACTGCGCATACCCTTTGATCCAGCAGTGTTACTACTGGACTTATATCCCAAAGAGATCTTAAAGAAGGGAAAGGGACTTGTAAGTGCAAAAATATTTGTGGCAGCCTTTTTTGTAACGGCAAGGAACTTAAAACTGAGGGGATGCCCATCAGTTGGAGAATGGGTGAATAAGTTATGGTATATGAATGCTATGGGATATTATTGTTCTGTAAGAAATGAACACTAGGATGATCTCTGGAAAGACTTACATGAATTGATGCTGAGTAAAATGAGAAAAACCAGGACATAACTATACATGGCAACAAGAAGACTATAGGATGATCAAATCTGATGGGCGTGGCTCTCTTCAACTGTGAGATGATTCAAAAAGGTCCAATTGTTCAATGATAAATAGAGCCATTTACACCCAGAGGACAACTAGGAACTGAGTGTGGATCACAACATAGTACTCTTTCTGTTGTTTGCTTGCATTTTGTTTTCTTTTTCAGTTTTTTTTTTTCTTTTCTTGATCCAATTTTTCTTGTACAATAAGATAACTATATAAATATGCATACATATTTAACATGTATTTAATTTAACATGTATTGGACTACCTGCCATCTAGGAGAGGGAATGAGGAAAAGGAGGGGATAATTTGGAACAGAAAGCTTTGCAAGGGTCAATGTTGAAAAATTACCCATGCATATGTTGTGTAAATAAAAAAAAAGACCATCTCCAGATTTTTCATAACACTCTCTTCCATTCAATCCATAATCCAACCAAATTAGACTATTAGGTATTTCCCTGAAAAGAATATACTATCTCTTTGAATTCTCTTTTTTTCTTTTTTTTGCAAGGCAATTGGAGTCAAGTAACTTACTTTAAGTCATACAGCTAGGAAGTGTTAAGTTGAAATCAGGTTCTCCTGATTACAGAGCTGTTTATGCATGGTGCCATCTACCTGGTCCTTCTCTGATATCTCTTAAACTGTCTTCCACACCTAGAATGTACTTCGACCTCATGTTCATCTCTCAGAATCCTTAACTTCCTTCAAGGATCATCCCAAGTACATCTGTCTACATGAAGCCTTCCCTGAACTTGCCTCCTTTGCTCATTGCTCCCTTCGATGCAATACCATGTATTTACTAGTTTCTTCCTTATCAGTAAAAGGTAAGCTCTCTGAGGGCACAGTATATTCCTTTCTTCTTCTTTTTTTTTAATCTGCATTTCCCAATACTTACCAGTTTTTTAGACGATGTGGGCCCTTGATAAGTATTTATTGAATGGAATCGAATTCAGGCCAATTTCAACTTCCCATCCCATACAAAAAAAATTCTTGTTACATCATCTGTATCAAGTGGTTTTCTAGATCAGGGCTTCTTAAATTTTTTTCTTCTTCTGAGAATGCAATGCAAACCTAGGTTTATAAAGTAGATATATAATCATGCAATTATTAATAACAAATCAAAATTTGGCGATTCTCCTCACATTCAATTATATGATCTGATATGGAATGTGACTTACAGTTTAGGAAGCTTTGATCTAGTCTTCTTAAATACCTCTAGCCATAGGGAATTCATTCCCCTAGTCCTTTAGTAGACAGCTGTGAATGTAAAAAAAAATATTTTGTATATAGCAAGATGTCTTCTAAAGTTGTATTCATGTATAACATGAAGAGGAAAACTTTTTTTACATTACACTTCTTGGTATATTTACATACAACAAACATGACAGGCTAAGTAGCCCCTGTTATTTTGGCTATTCTTCCTCCAAATAATTATTTTTATAGTATCAATCATCTGTTCACCCCAGTCTGTTGAAAGTATAATCCATAAAGGAATATAAGACCAGAATTCTTCCTACTTACCCTGGACTTGGAAGTGGTCCATTGCTAGGGATGATAAGGAGTTTTGTAGAATAATCAATCAGGCTATCTAGTGATAAAAGCAATAGTC
The DNA here is from genome assembly GCF_048593235.1 of Sminthopsis crassicaudata. Classification (NCBI taxonomy): domain Eukaryota; kingdom Metazoa; phylum Chordata; class Mammalia; order Dasyuromorphia; family Dasyuridae; genus Sminthopsis; species Sminthopsis crassicaudata. The sequence continues at coordinate 447,335,038 of NC_133620.1, forward strand.
CCCTCAATGTCTGCATTTCAGGAAGTCTCTATAAATGAACTGGAGGCAGCCAAAGCTCAGAGTACAGAGAAGGAAGCAAGGACAGCAAAGGAAGAACATTAGGACAGTACTGTCAGTCCAACCTCCCCAGTCCAGTGAAGCATCTGACACCTCCAATAGGAACTACTCAAGGTTAGGTTACAGGGGTGCAAGCAGAGCTGTCTCCAGATCCTTTCATCTGAGGAAAAAGTGGTCATGGTTAACAATGACCTTGGGAGAGGCGACTCCTTGAACTTGGCAAACCTTCATTAAACTCTCTCCACTTCTCTTGGGCTCAGTGGGTTCAGGACTCCTGGACTCATCATCACTCTATGTATCAAAACAGTTCTCAAGGATATGTCAAAGGTCTGATTTATTTATAAGGCAAGGAAGGAACTCATTAAAGTGTACCTACCTGGTTTCCTCTCCTCTAAGACCATAGGCACACTGAACTAGGACTAAAAGAGATCATCTAATCAACCTCCCCACTCATTTTATAAATGAAGTAACTGATATGCAGACAGGCCAAGTGACTTATGGAATCATAAATCTAGGGCTGGAAATAGAGTCTATGTAATCCTTTAACAAATAAGGAAACTGAGGCCCAAAGAAGACTTGAATTATCTGGTTTCAAAGTGATGCTACTATAGTTAAGAGTTGAAACTGAGGAAGGGTCTGTATTAGTTGGGAAAAGTAGACTGACAAGCAGGTGGGACCCTCTGATAGGCAGATGAAGAGTTGAATGAATGGGTCTATTCATCAAGTGCAGACTAAGCTAAGCAGACATTCACCTATCTCTCAATTCAATTTGTACTTTTAATGCTCCCAGCATTTGAGGTGCCGGGTCTGTCCTATTGCCAGCAATGTTATCAGTAGCTTCCTACTTTTGGGCTTCAAGATAAGAAAAACCTTCACGATTCCTGGCCCTACGTCCCTGAACATCGGGTCCCTGTTCCATTTTGGCTCTTTGCTTTTTGCACGGCTCCTATTTTTTTTTTTTCCAAGCAGGGACAAAAAAAAAAAGTATATTTTTCCCGTAATATCCATTTTACAACCATTTGGTGCAAGAGCTGAGAGCTGTCAGCACCAAAATGTACTGCATCAAATTAACATATTTTTCTAAAATGGTAATTACCCCCTTTTTGTGCAGCCCTGAATACATATTTTTGAAGTGTGAATGTGGCACTGACATCAAAGTCTCACTTTAAATCATCATTATTAGTGCATCTGTCCAAATGATTCAAGGGAAATGGCTGGCTCGGGCTTTTAAGTTTAAAGGAATTTAAAGGTAAAACATAGTGCTGTTTCAGTTTGCAAATGTGCTGACTCTGAATGTTGGGAAACCTGGCTTGAGGACTAAGTTTAAGACAGACTTTAAAAAAAAAAATGACCAAAAACTTCAGAGGTCCCCATAGCCTATTGAATACAATGCTAATCCCTAACTTTGGGATTTAAAACAACCCTCCCCAGGTATAATTACCTCCAGTTATAATTTATCTTTCCCCCCCCTTTTCACACTACTTCCTTTTATCCAGAGGCATAATTAAGGATTCTAGAAACTAAAGAAAAATTCATTTAAGGAAATTAAGATGCTCAGAAACCCAGGCCATCGCTTGGGCTGAAGCTGCCCAGTATTTGTGCCTCAGTCTCGTAGATTGAAAATATTCCAGAGGAGTTCATCTTCTGCCTGAAAACAGTCAGATCTCTGGCCTGGAGGAGCTTCTTTTCAGCTCTATCCAGGGACTACTCTAACCATCTACCAGATGCTGTATCTGGTCTGAAAGAGGAGCATCTTTCCAACAGACTCCATACTGTAAAAGCTCCTTATGCTAGCTAGGACTGACCTGTCAGTGTTCTTAGAGACTCTTTTCTCTTTCTTTCCCTCCCTTCCTCTGGGAAGAAAAGAGAAGGACAGAAGAAGCTTGTCCTCAGCCCCACCTTAGGACAAAACCCTAGTTACCCTGTTGCACCAAAGTTAGACTACTCTTTTTCAGCCTATTGACTAGATAAAACCATACCTGATTTTATCTTATCTCACTCTGTGCTTCTCATAGGCAATCTTTCATGTTCAGAAGGCTCACCTTTATCTTTTTTAATATTACTCTCCCTCTAAGACCCTCCTCAGATTAACAATTCATCCCTGAAGTACTTTTTAGCTGAAAGTGATCTCTGTTTTTTAATGTTTCTAGAGCTCCATTTTTGGAACTCTCCATAGTTCTGATGGTCTTTGAACTTTCTATTATTCCTGTGTCATTCCTCTATTATTCAGTTTATTTAATCATTTCTGATTCTTTGTGACCCCATTTAGGATTTTATTTTTGGACAAAGATGATGGCATGATTTCCACTTCCTTCTCTAGTTCATTTGGCAGATGAGAAAATGGGCAAAATGGCCTAAGTGACTTGCTCAGGGTCACACAACTGGTAAGTGCCTGAGGCCAGATTTGCAGTCAGAAAGATGAATCTTCCTGTTTCTAAACTCTATCCACTATATCATTTAGCTGCCTGTCTCATCCAAGTGGCCTAAGTTAAATTATGAGCCCTCTACAATCCAAAGTTTGTTTTTGGAAAGGGGGAAACATTTTGTGAGCAAGAGGGAGCTGATGGCAAAATTATTCTTCTTCTCCAACTGGGGCTTTCCACTTATCACTCTTCAGATTGTACTCTAAGAGAATGATTAATTTCTCTATGTGGCCACTCTATAGGAAGTAATTAGATCTATATTCTCCCCAAGAAAGTCATTCCTGCCATATTATCATAGCCAGCAGAGCCTGCTGTCAACATGGAGAGGCTAACCAAAGCCCAAGGGTTCAGACATTATTCAGGTCTGAAGAAGAGTAACAGGTCAGGCATCTCATCAAGGTCTCGTCAAGGTCTCATCAAGGTCTCATCAATAGCTGGGTCTGTCAGAAATTGTTAATTGGAAATAACAAGAATCATCATCAGAGATTTCTTTGGTATCTGCCTCTAGCTGCTTTTCCTATCTGGGAGAGGTTTAGATAGTGGGGAAATTTACACACGTATACACACACACACACACACACACATATTTGTATCCAAAATGAGTGGAGTAAATAGAGCCCAGAAAAAATTGGGAACAAGATTTGAAAATTTGATAAGAAAACAGGTGACTCTCTGGGAGAAGAATTGATAAAGTAGACAGAAGCAGTAGATTTTGGACACAAGGAACCTGGGTTCAAATCTTACCCCTGTCACTTGTTATTTCTGTGATAAATTTAATTAGTCAATATTCATTTATTGAGTGAATTAAAACCAAAAATGGGATAATACCAAACCTTAAGGCACTTACATTCTACCAGGGGAGCTAATATATAATGACTTAAGTAAAGAGAGGCTAAATAGGGTATCCCAAAGTCTTAATGTGGTTTTAAGTTTTAACAGTTTAAAGTGATTAAAATTGTGCTCAGACTTTTGGGATCCCATCTATACAAAATAAATACAAGGTAATTTGTGGAGGAAAGATACTACTAGCCTCCACCAAGACTGAAAAAGGTTAGGTGGTCCTTGAGTTGAATCTTGAGGGGAATGAGGGATTCTAAGAAAAAGAGTTAAGAGAGGAATATATTTCAAGGATAGGGGACTACCAATGCAAAGCCATGGAGATGAGATAGTATTTGAGGAATACAAATAGGCCTATTTGACTGTGACATAAAAGTAAGGAAAAGAATAAGTTATTACTGAAGCTGGAAAGGTAGGTTGGGAACAATTTTAAATGCAATTAAATTTTTAAATTTAGATTTTATTGTTTAGACCAATGTCTCTCCAAAATGGAGGCTGTGGACAATCAGTGGGCAGAAGAATAAGGGGCAACTAATAGGAGTATGGAAGCTAAATCATATATAACTCTCCCAGAGATCTGTCTCCAGTGCAAGCAGACCAGTCCCACCATCCATTATTGGGTATCAATCCCTACTCTATTTACTCTTCTAGGTAGTCTTCCCTGACTGTGTATCTCCTTTTCTTCTCTGGCTGTGGTCCCCTCAGGGAAGTTGAGGCACCTAATCTTAACCCAATCACCCAACTCCCTTCTCCCCTCCTTCCAGAATACTCATATTCTACCACTCCCCTGATTTATTTTGTGGCTTTAACTGATGTTACTCAATGAATGACTTTGTGTTCCAGAATTATGACTATTACGATTTTATCACCATTACCATCATTGTGTTTTCAGTAGGAATGACTGAGTCAAAGAAAATGAGCAGAAAAGAATGAGCTATAATTTGCATTTAAGATCTCATTACTTTGTATTTTCTCCTAAATTCCCCCCTCTTTCAAACTTACTTATTTCTTTTGAGGGTATCACCACTCAAAATAATGCAGGGATTATAGAAAGGCAAGCACACATATACTCTTGGTGGAGCTGGGAACTGATCTAACCATTCTGGAAAATAATTTGGAATTATTGAAGAAAGTGAATAAAATATTCATACTCTTTGCCCAGAGAGGCTAGAGTTAGCCATTACCCAATGATCAAAAGAAAGGTCAGTTATAAAAAAGGAAAGTTTTCATATATATCAAAAATATTTTACCACTCTATTCATATTGGCAAAAAGGGAGAAACAAACTAGATACATGCTAAATGGGGAAAGGCAAAGAAATTATGGTATAGTAGAAAAAAAGTAAGCATGATAAAATATAGAGAAACATAGGAAGATTTGTATGGACTGATGTAAAGTAAAGAAAATAGAATCAGAAAAATGAAATATACAATTCCTACCACTGCACAAGTAGAAAAGAAATAACAACAAAATAATTAAAATTGAATGCTGAAAAATTAAACATCCCTCTGTCATCTTCTACAGAGGTGATTAACAAAAGGAAAACTGTATATAATGCTAATCTATTTTCGATGTTGGTTTTGGTTGGTTTTTTCCTTCTTTTTTTTTCCTCTTGTGTGTGTACTAAGAGTTGACTTTCTGGGAGGAGAAAAGGAAAAGATGTAACAGGAAATGTAGGCAAAATAAAACCAAAAGTTATCTACCTATTGTCTTCAAAAGGTGTTTTCAAAAGGTGTCTTGTCAGTCAAGAGGCATATGTACATTGAGATTAATTAAAATTAATTAAAAGCTCTTTGGGGTTTTTTGCCACTTGTTTGTAGCAATAAAGTCTTGTCACATTGAAGGCCAGCTCATAAAGCTCTTACCTTCTACCACACCCAGAACAAGCTTTCTTTGTACCTCCTGGCTCTTGGCTTATGGTGTATATGTATAACACTTTTTAGATGGTACCACAGGCAGCTTGGTGGGACCATAGTGCATGGAGCCCAGGGTCTGGGGTTAGTAAGACCCTATTTGAAATAGAGTTTTAGACACTTACTAGCTGTGTGATCCTGGGCAAGTCATTTAACCCCTCTTTGCCTCAATTTCCTGAAGGAACTAGAGAAGGAAATGGAAAACCCCAACTGGGGTCATAAAGATTCAGGGACACGTCTTGAACAAATGATCAACAACACCATTGTTGGAGATCTGGGTCTCACTTATCTTTGAGACCTGGTTTGAGTAAAACTCAAGAAGACCTTACACTCATAGTTATTGTTTTAAATTTTGTAATGTTTATGTATGTTTTTCTTTTTAAAGATGTCTCTTTCTTGGGTGTAACTTCCATATAGACCAATACAGTGTCATTAACTGTTTTATTTGGGGCTAATATGTGGATAGCAACCTTGAAAACTGGACACTTTTCTTTGTCCTCTCTGTGCTCCTCTCCTAGAGTATGTCACCAAATGACAATATCAATCAGCTATTTAGGTGGTACAATGTACTTTAATCTAGTAGAAAGGGGCTATGGGAGACAGAAGACACATGCATACATACACACATCATATAATCCAGTTTTAAACACATCATTGAAAACATGCATTAGATAACCAAATAAGTATTGTTATATAATATAGAATTATAACTTGAGAGATAAGTACCCCAAAGTACATCTAACCCAATGCTTAATTTTATAAATGAAGACAACTAGAGAGAGATGAAAAAGTTTGTTCAAAGTCACAGAACAGCAAGATTTGAATCCAGGTCAAATACTCAAACTGAATTTTTGCCCCCTAGAATCAAATTAAATAAAATGACTTTTCTCGAATTACACTGTCAATCTATGATGGAGTAGAATTAGAATTCAAATATAGAGTTCCCTCCACTGTCAAGAAACCAATTTTAAATAATAGGAAGGAAGAGAGAACATGATATATAATGATGGGATCCAAACGCCATGTCCAGGTCTTGACCCTTTTCTCCAAATGCAACATAGTGAGACAAATTCTTTGTTCTTTGTTGATTGCAGTCACCATAATTGAGCAGAACAACCTTAAATACCTGGCTTGAGGGATAGTCAAGTTTCATTGTTCTATATATATCAAGGAATTTATTTTATTATCCTATAATGTCTTTTTAATTTTGGAGTCTCAGAACCAGGGGCTCAACTGTGGCCAGCAAGTTATTATTTTACTTTGTTAGATCAAGAAATTGAAATTTAAAAGGAGACAAGTACATGAGAGAAAGTGAATATATGAAAAAAAAAAAGAAAATGAGAGACAAAGAAAAGAAGTAAAAGAGATGTTAAAAGATATTGAGACACAGAGAGAACCAGGAACAGAGGGTTTTAAAAAAAAAGACAGAGAGATTGAGAGAACATGAGATAGGGTACAGAGGAAAGAAATAGAGTGTCCATAAATGAAAAAGGGATTCACAGAGAAAGGGAGAATGAGAAAGATAGAACTAGCAAGCAATTGAGACATATAGTGAGAAACAAAAAAACAGAGGCAAAAGTGTATAATAGAAACAAAGAGGAAGGCAAAAATAGTCAAGTGATTCGGGACATGTAAAAGAGAGAGCATACATGGGAGACAGCAGGAGAAACAGACGGAGAGCCATAGTTATAGAGATAACCATTCATCAAGCATTTATTAAGAATGTATCATGTGCAAATCATTAGGCTGTTTTGAGATGGAGATACAAGATGGAGAGAAGAGGGAGGAGAATGGGAATAAAGAAAGGAAAAGGAGAAAAAGAAAAAATGAATAAGATAGAGAGGAAATTTAAGGACAAAGGATGGAAAGAAGGAAGCAAGGGGAAGGGAAAAAAAGTACAGAGGGAAGAAAGAAGAGAGGGCAAGAAAGATAGATAGCTAAAGACAGACAGAGATGTCTGTACTATACAGGAAGAGGTTTGCCAAATCAGGCCTTAAATATACCCTTTTCAGCCTCTTGATATGATAACGGCAATAATTCTACCTGCCATGAGGAGCTATAGATTGCATGGCTCAGCAGGATTCTTAAGTCTGGGTAGGCACAAAGAAGGGGAAATGACTGACCTGGAGAGGCTTAAGCTCTATCTCTCCTGATGAAAATCTTAGGATAGAATGGATTTTTAGCTATTGCTGCTCCTAAAATGTCAATTGGAAGCAATCCTTATAACACTTTCAAAAATCCCTTCTCTCAGTATGGAAGGTAGAACTGGCTCAAAGGGAAGGCCTGATTACAATCTAAACTCCTAGACCCTTACAACTATCAGATGTTTTCCTGCACATGAACTCATCTGATTCTCACAATAATCCTGTATAGAAAGGATTGTAAATATGAAGAGATCTATTTTATATATAAAATAACTCTAATTTGAGGGGAAGGGGTGATTAATCTATAGTCATACAGCTAATCAATAGAATGTCTAGAATTCAAAATCATATTTCCAGTCTCCAAAGTTATAACTGATAATTCTGTTATCTAAAGACCATAAGACACAAGAGGACTTTTAAAGGAAGTGGTCTCCCACCTCCTCATCCCCCCAAGAAGAAGCCAGGAACCTTGGCCAAAATCCCAATCACATTTCAGATATTCCATCATCTTTCTCTTCTGTGCTCAAAATACAGATCTATATAATGGCCCTTCCCCAAATGGTTTTAACAGGAATCTCTGTTTACTTCAGTTTCCTCATGAAGTTCAAATAGTTCTTCTTTTCATGATAAAAGAGTAGGGATGTAATTTCCACCCTCTCCCAAAAAACTCATTTGATGTAATCATAGAATACAATTACACAGGATGAGGTTTTAATGTGAAACCAAGATCTATCTATGTCCTAATCCCTTTCTGAAGTATAAACCCTTCTCTGATTGAGTTAAGATGAGAACAAATTAATTGTTTGAGAAAATAAGGTAGGCACACCTCTGGGGGCTTTACATAAATAGCCCTTGAGGAGCTCTAGGCTGTCAAGACTCAGAAGTTGTGGAGTGAGACACTGAATATCTAAGTTAAGGAGAAATTTTTCTCTTCTCATCCACCTACCAGCAATTTGTTTAAAAGGAGCCAAAATTTAGAAGATACAAAATATTACAGTTGGAACGTGTTTAAGAGTTGGAGATATTGCAATGGGATAGGAGTGGGGGACTTCCTGGGAGGAAATACCCTTCAGGAGGAAAGGAAGAATTTCCCTTTCTTCTCCCCAATATTGACTGTGTAGCTTTGAAGGGGAGCTATTGTACCAAAAGGAAACACCACACAATAGAGGAAGAGACACAAATTCCAGACAATCGTGGATACAGAAAATCGAAATCAACTATGGGAAGGAGCTTTAAGAAGTGGTATGACTGGTAACTGTGAGTCAAACTGTGGAGAGGAACAGATTCTAGGAATACAGCATTAGGATTCTAAGAAGAGAGAAAGGATTTCCAAATCCAATAGTTCAGCAAACTGTGAGAAACCTTCACCATGCGTATATTTGTGCTGTAATTTTCTTCCCATAAACATTGTAAAGTAAATGTGTTTGTGGAATAGTTACCCCCATGTTTATGAGAAAATGGTTATAACTACCCTTCTTGCTTTGCTGTTTTAGCAAATGCTTTTTCTAAGAGCTAGATGTTTCTATTGGTATGACTATTGATGTGAAGTGCACTGATAGGGGCTTTCCCCAATTGTGTTAGAAGTTCAGCTCCACAATTTTAGGAATAGTTGCCCTCTAGGTATTTAGTCTTCAAACTGGAATGCCACAGAGTGGATGAAAAAATTGGACACATCTTAACCTTGACTTGCCACCTTTGGCAACACTTATTCACATTCAGACATACTTGAGAGTCACTCCTCCCTTTGATCTCTCTGCTTGGTAGACTCCTTCCTTCAAGGTTCACCTCAGGTGCCAGCTCCCCTAAGAAGCCTTCTTGGACTTCCTAGGAAAAAGTGTCTCACCATAAATTTCCCTTCAGCACTTTGTATGATCTATCCTCTGCTACCCTAACTCTACACAATTAGGCTTGGATTATGCATACTGCACTATAAAGTCTTTAAAGATATAAGCTAAAGTCATTTATTGTGTATTAAATATTATTGAACTTATATTAATGTTATTGTTTTTTACATTTAACATCTAACTCATCTTTAAGATCATTCTATTGCTCAATTATATAGGGATAATTAGCCTGAGAGACACTTTTATTGATTCTTCCTTTTTTGTTGTTCTTTTCAAGTATGTTTTAAAAGAAGAAAATTCCAATTCTTTTTTGTATTGTCTGGAATTAGTGCATTCTAGCTGTGTATCTGTTCATTTATTTTGTCATCAAAAAGAACACTTTGCCCAAAAAAGAGAATATATATATATATACATATATGTATATATGTATATATATATGTATATATATATGTATATATCAATAGGATATGTATATATATTACATATATATATATGATCATTCTTAATGAAATTGTTATTTGTCATTTATTTATCTGTAAATTATTTTCATAGATGCTTCCCTTTATTTTGTGGATTACCTAAAACTTTGAAGATGATTACTGAATTTCCAATTGACATTTATTTTGCTGATTGTGAAATGTGGCATATCTGAGAACATGGCATCCTACTCCTATCTGACTCCATGAAGAGCTCTGGGAGAGCAGGATAAATACAGTTTTTTCCATTTAAATTTTTTGTTAATTGTCTTTTGTAAAAATGACTTCATTTCTCGATAATTTGTCTTCATCTACAATATTAACCTCCCTTTTAGTAAAAGTAAGGCCAAAAATTAAAATTAAAAATCTGGTCTGGAAAGCAAATTCAATACACTGGCCCTCTGAAAATAAGATTCCCAGTCTACCATCTCCAAGTTGAAAGATAAGAGAAATGCTTCATTATCAATCCTTTAAAGCCATCAGCGTCATATCAATATTCATCCTGGCGGTTCTGCACACATATATTGTATCTAGGATATACCATAACATATTTAACATGTATGGGACTGCTTGCCATTTAGGGGAGGGAGTGGAGGGAAAAATTTGGAACAGAAGTGAGTGTAAGGGATAATATTGTAAAAAATTGTCCATGCATATGTACTGTCAAAAAAGTTATAATTATAAAATAAATTTAAAAATTAAAAAAATTTAAAAAAAAACAAGAAACCATCAAAAATACTCATCCTGGGTTCTGCTTATTCCACTGTGCCTTAAGGTCCTCCAAGTTTTCCCAAATTTCACTTAATTTTTCATAGTCATGATTTTTTTACAGCCCAATAATACTGCTTTACATACATATAGCATAATTTGTTTACTCAGTAAGCACATATTTGGCTTCCAGGGTTTTTTTTTTTTGATTATTACAAAAATTACTGCTATTAACATTTTGCATAAATATGACCTTTCACTCTGTCTTTGAACTCCTAGGGTTATGTGCTTTATATTGCTGTCAAAGTTTAAGTTAAATCATTAAAAAACAATAACAACATAATTCTAAATTGTTTTCTAGAAACATTTAGTCCAATTCAAAACTTCAGCAATACAATAGTGTTCCTGTCTCTCTATAGACTCACCAACTTTGGATATCATTAACTTGTCTAGTCTTTATCAATCTGGTGGTTGTGAGGATGCATATCAATGAAGTTTCTATTTGTATTTCTTTCCTTATTAGTGATTGGGAGCATTCATTTTTATAGATTTTAATAGATTCATTGTTTTTTTTTGAAAACTAATTATTGATGTCATTTAGGCTGGATTTTTTATCTTTGCATCTTGAGAACCTAGAATAGTACCATGCACATGATAGGTAGTCAATAGATGTTCACTGAATGGAGTAGGATGTCTGAATCTTCTGGACACCTTGTTGCTGTATTTCTCTGATGTTGACTGACTCAACTGCTCATTAGCCTTCAGAACTATATCTTCCTCATTGCCTTTCAAGAACTCTGCTGTGAACTGGACTTCTCCTGACTGCCTATTTGTATCTCCACTAATTAAGTGCCCTGCTCTAGAAATCTGACATATTGCATCCTGGATCATAGATATAAAGCTAGGATGAACAGTAAGCTAATCCCCTTATTTTGAAGTTTTGGAAACAGGACAATGGAGATTAAAGGTTTCCTAGAATCTTATTGCTAGTAAGAGTCAAAGGGAAGATTTGAACCCCAAGCTTCTGTCTCCAGAACCAATGATGCTCCACAAAAATGGAGTCTACATCAAGCTTAATTTATCCTATTCACATTTCTCTTTCCTTTCCCTTAGACTAATTTAATCTCAAAACCAGTTCTCAAACATTTGTCCCAAGATGCCTATTTCTAGATTAATGACCCCTAGTAAAATATAAGGTCATCAAAGACAAGGTATAAATTCTATGTTTCATCTTTATATTCCTAAAGCCTAGAATAGTGTCTTATCCATAGGAGGTACTTAATTAGTGCTTATTGGCTTGAATTAAATATCTGTGTACTATTTTATTCAAAATTCTTGAAGAGCAAATTCTGAGTAGTATTTTTATATTCCTGGTATCTAACATAGAACCTAGAATCTAGACTTTGTTGGACTGAATCAAATAGAATATGAATCAGCCTGTATTTAGATCATAATCAAAATTCAATCCCACAGGTCCACCTGAACTCTGGACTTCAGATATTCTTGGTCAGACTTTCTACACTATATACCATTTATTGAACACATATCTCTAAAAGGATGTCCTGTAGATATCTCAGATTGAACATATTCAAAAGAAAACTCATTATCTTTTTCCTAAACCCATCTTCCTTTTTTCTGAACTTCCCTTTTCCAGTTAGGGCATGACAATTCTTCCAATCACCAAGATTTGCCCAATTGATGTTATTTTTGACTCCTCATTCTGAATCCTCTTCCTCCCACCCCCCAAAACCCAGATATTATCATTGATTTTTTAATTGTCTCACCACAATGAAATTTTCTTGACTGCTACTCAGTGACTCTTTCTTACCTAAAACACAGAATCCCTCGCACTAAAAATCATTTCTCAATCTGACTCTGGTTTACCTTTGCAGATTTATTACATATTACTCTCCTTAATACATCCTGTGTTCCGGTTAAACTGCTATTCCCTGTACATATCACTTTATCTCCCATTGTCATGTCTTTGCTCAAGCTGTTTCCCATGGTGTAATGCTCTCTCTCCTCACAACTGTCTTTTAGAATTCCTGGTTTTCATCAAAGCTCAGTTCAAGCCCTATCTACCCACTTGGTCTTTCCTAATGGATCCAGATGATAACACATCCCCCATCCCAATTACTTTTTACTGACTTTGTATATATTTTAATTAAATACCTATGTGCATGCTGTTTGCTCTGAAAGAATATAAGACCCTTGAGGACAGGGATTAATTTATTTTTTGCCAGGCATAGTTAATAGATAAAAGTAGCTGCAATATAATAGCAAGTAATAATAATGATAAAAACTAGCATTTATGTTGAATTTTATGTTAAAATGCTTCTCACAATATCCCTGAAATGTAATTATTATTATCCCCATTTTACAAATGAGAAAACTGAGAAATAGAATGATTAAGTGACTTGCCCAGGTTATATGGCTAAGATAGGATTTGAACTGAAGTGGTGTGGCTCTTCAACAATGAGGTGATTCAGGCTATTTCCAATGGTCTTGTAATGGAGAGAGCCATCTGCTCCCAGAGAGATTAATGTAGGAAGTGAGTGTGGATCACAGGATGGTATTTTCACTTTTTGTTGTTGTTTGCTCGCTTTTTGTTTTCTTGCTCTTTTTTTTTCCTTTTTATCTGATTTTTCTTGTGCAGCAAGATAACTGTGGAAATATGTATAGAAGAATTGCACATATTTAACATATTTTAGATTACTTGCCATTTGGAACATAAGGTTTTGCAAGGATGAATGTTGAAAACTATTTATGCATGTGTTTTGAAAATAATAAGCCTTATTAAAAATGAACTGAGTTCTTCCTGATTCTAAGTTCAGGACTCTATCTACAAGGCCTGGCATATAATAAATGCTCAAAAAATGTTTTGATAAATTAGATCTTCATGTCTCTGGTATATGAGACAATTCTTGAACTTTTTTGAGCTACATTTAAGAATGACCATTTTTAAGTCCTAAAGTTCAAATACAAACACCAGGCAGCTACCCAATTAAGGAAGATCCATGTTGTTCCTAGGAAGGCATGTCTGTAAGGCAAACACCAACAGTGCTCAGAAAGCTGGCGGTAGAGTGTATTGTGGGTTATGGAGTAGCAGATGGGATTATATCCTCACACTTTATATTCTTCAGTTTTTTGGGGATGTCTGCTTGATGATGGCTTCTGTTCCCTTGATATCCTCTCCTTAAATTCCTTCACTACCCACTATGTTCCTTGAAGTTCTGGAGGGAATAAGATTAAGTATTTATATGATCATCCTTGTGTGGGAAGGCCAATGGAAACTGTGAAAAATTAACAGCAAGGTTCCAGAATGAATTGGTTTTCCTCTTTCTCTTCACTATCCCCAACACCACATGGCCCCCTGTTTTTGCAGATGATACAGCTGTGCAATCTTGCTTATACAAGAATATATTCACAGCTGACCCAGCAGGGCATGGCACCTTTAGTTTCAGAAGCAGACACATTAGAACATTTTATATATATATATATATATATATATATATATATATATATATACATATATATATATATATATATACACACACACATATATGTATATACACATATATGTATATACATATATATGTATATATATACATACATACAGAGAGAGAGAGAGAGAGAGATACACACACATATATGTGTGTGTGTGTATCTGTATCTGTGTCTTTGTCTGTAATATTATATGCATCCATAGTTGAGTATGGGGGGGGGAGGAATTCAGTCTTAAAGATAGTTTTTAAAGCCCTAATACTACTTCTTACCAGTTGTGTGACCTCAAAACAATCCCTGGATCTCAGTTTTTCTAACTTTAAAATAGAGATAGTGAGATTTGCATTCCCTATATATTGGGGTTGTTGTGTATTATATACTTTAAATAGATGACTGTAGGAACTGGCATTAATATGTTTTCTGCAATAGTGGGATGTCTTTTGCCTTTCTACTAAATGGATAATTCTATAGTTGACTAGGCAAAGGGGAAGGTCCTAAAATATCTCGTTTGGGGTAGGGGGAATTGATTTTCAAATATATAATTAAACAAATATATAATTAATTCCTGATAAACATCCCATCTCTCTCTCTCTCTCTCTCTCTCTCTCTCTCTCTCTCTCTCTCTCTCTCTCTCTCTCTCTCTCTCTCTCAAAGCAACATTAAACCACATTGCTGTTCTTTTAGTTGGTTGTAAAATATGGCTTTCCAATAAACCACTCCATTCACTCATGTATTTGTTTATTGCTTCATTTCTTATATGTACCCACTGTTGGTTACTTGTATAGGAGATGAGGAAAACTAACTACTCACTCTTACAATCCCCCATCCTTGGGGGGACTTCTCTATGGCCTTCTTTTTAAAAACTCCCATCAGGCAACATTAGTCTCTAGTCATGTACCTTGGCTACATTCCTTGCAGAAGGTCTTTGTGAGTGTTAATGGAAAAGAAACAGTGGAGAAAGGGCCATGTAACCATTTCCACAAAACACCAGATAGACAATCTGTTTTATTAAGCATTATTTCCTTTATTCTGGGAAAATATATGACTTGATCTTTTTCTACTTGGGGAAGAATTGGCCAAATATAGCTGTTAATTTTCTTTTAAAAGTTGCTCAGGAATCTATAGTCAACACAGAATAAAATACTGACAATTTAAATAAAGAAGCTAAACTTTCTATGATGAAATTATTTTGTAAACCTTAAAATATTCAAGAAATATATTATTACTTAGACAAAGCCTCTTAACTTAAAATGCAAGGCTCAGAGACTCACAAAGGAAACAGCTTGACTTTGGTCCAAGGGGTTGAGTTCAGGTCCTTGAAAACCAAGGAACAGGGCCAGGATCTGCAGTAGGATTAATAAAGCTCAGCTCTCCTGATCTGTCAGATTTTGTAATTACTTCTTGAGATATTCTATCTTTTCATAGAATAATGATAGAATCATAGTTATATGAGATAGAAGAAATCTCCAAAACTATAGAATCCAGCCAGTTTATGTTATCAAGAGGGCATTAAGGCCCAGGGAAATAAGTAACTTATATAGGATCCCACAAAGTAAACCACAAAAATGAAACTGGAACCCAATCTCATTGATTTCAAATTTAGTATGTCTTCATCTACACCATGATCCCTAAGACTAGAACTGTTCAAAACTTTTCTGACAAGGTCCTTGGTAGTTAAGGAATCCTCTTTGGGTTAAGTTTACTCACCCTCAGAAAAACTCTCTGAAGGGACTAAAGGAGGTTGTGTGCTGTTTTAAGTGTCATAGGAATCTGGGGCCACTTAATAGAGATCTAGAAATGGAAGAACCTCAAAGGCTATCTTGTCCAACCCTTTTATCTTACAAATAAGGATCCTTAGTCCCACAGAGTTGAAATTTCTTGCCCAAGTTCATAGACATAATAACAGAGATAGGATTTGAATCCAGATTCTCTGACTTCAGAGCAATGCTCTTCCCCACCCCATTGTATCACTCAAATTAACTCATCAGACTAGGACGAGTATTAATGGAGGAAAAATCATTGACATTTAATACTGTATTCCATCCCTTATGTGATCACTATGGTCTACACTTAACACCAGGTGGCCTAAGTTAGTCACTAGCAGCATGGAGTTAATGAGTTGCACTCATATCTTGGTTAAGCCAGATGTTACCCTATAAAGTGACCTTATAAATGTGAGTGGTGTATTCTCTTGAGTGTCCTGATAGTTATTCAGTGCTATAATTTCTATTGCATTGGGTCACATTCTGAGTATTCCCTTGTAATAAAACTTTCTTTTTGCATTGCTTTGGACCACTGTTTTGCACTTATTCTTGGTATTCTTTAAACCCATCTCAAAACATCTACCTGCCAGGGAACCCAATTCTTCTTACATTTCCTACTAACCTCCAGGAAAAGGTACGTAGGAAGGAAGGAAGGAAGGAAGGAAGGAAGGAAGGAAGGAAGGAAGGAAGGAAGGAAGGATGGAAGGAAGGAAGGAAGGAAAGGAAGGAAAGGAAAGGAAAGGAAAGGAAAGGAAAGGAAAGGAAAGGAAAGGAAAGGAAAGGAAAGGAAAGGAAAGGAAAGGAAGGAAAGGAGAAAGGAAAGGAAAAGGAAAGGAAAGGAAAGGAAAGGAAAGGAAAGGAAAGGAAAGGAAGGAAAGGAAAGGAAAGGAAAGGAAAGAGGAAAGGAAAGGAAGGAAAGGAAAGGAAAGGAAAGGAAAGGAAAGGAAAGGAAAAAGGAAAGGAAAGGAAAAGGAAAGGAAAAAGGAAAGGAAAAAGGAAAGGAAAAGGAAAGGAAAAAGGAAAGGAAAAAGGAAAGGAAAAGGAAAGGAAAGAGGAAAGGAAAGAGGAAAGGAAAGAGGAAAGGAAAGAGGAAAGGAAAGAGGAAAGGAAAGAGGAAAGGAAAGAGGAAAGGAAAGAGGAAAGGAAAGAGGAAAGGAAAGAGGAAAGGAAAGGAAAGGAAAGGAAAGGAAAGGAAAGGAAAGGAAAGGAAAGGAAAGGAAAGGAAAGGAAAGGAAAGGAAAGGAAAGGAAAGGAAAGGAAAGGAAAGGAAAGGAAAGGAAAGGAAAGGAAAGGAAAGGAAAGGAAAGGAAAGGAAAGGAAAGGAAAGGAAAGGAAAGGAAAGGAAAGGAAAGG
This sequence comes from Sminthopsis crassicaudata, assembly GCF_048593235.1. NCBI lineage: Eukaryota > Metazoa > Chordata > Mammalia > Dasyuromorphia > Dasyuridae > Sminthopsis > Sminthopsis crassicaudata. Next base: position 447,352,059 of record NC_133620.1, read on the forward strand.
AAAGGAAAGGAAAGGAAAGGAAAGGAAAGGAAAGGAAAGGAAGAGCTGTTTTAAAAGAGAGAGAAAGAGCACTGATATTGGGAGGGCCAGCAAGAATTGGCAGGCCAAGGTTGTGGAAGTGATTTGGCAACCACCAAATGTCACTTCCTGCAGCTCTCCAGCTGCCACTCTGGATGAATCGGCCTTTGGTTGGGGAGTATTGACAGTGAGATGCATGCACTATATGGAGATCCTCTAACAAACACAGATTGATGGAGGGAGGTATATGGAGCCATTGCCAGGGAGGAGACATTGATGGAAGAAGTCTGAATGTTATCTTAATACAAAGACTCTCCAAGCAGATTAAATGAGTTGCAAATACATCACTCTAACAATCCCTAATCACTGAGCTGGTTAAAATGTACAAGTCATTATACAGGATGTGACACCACAAAGAATAATTTGGGGTTGAATTCCAATGGCTGGCTTTGGCTGCAGATGAAGCCATTCTATCATGTATTAAAGTGATGGAATGCAATGATCTGGACTCTAACGGAACAGTGGGAAAGAGTGACAAATTTAGGATCACTTAGAATCTGAACTCAGATCACATTTTTTCAGTAAGTTCTTAGATTTCCTTGTATATTAAAAGAGGTGACCTCTGAGTTCTTTTCTAAGTCTAGGTCAATGATTCTATGATCCTGTACTCTGTAAAGGAATTGAATTCAAAGCCTTTCTCTAATATTATCTGTCTGCTTTTGGGTAAGTTGCTAATGGAGAGGTGAGGTGGGGAAGAAGGTGATTAGTACACTATTGATTGACTCCCCCAGCTCAGCTAATGAAATTATAGAAGACAAGAGGATATTATGGTCTTAAACAAATAAGGAAAGAAGGGCTTATATTTTGTTATCTGTTTGTGAAGTGTAAAAGAAGCTTTTTCATCAAGTGGTCATTGGATGAACTTTCTACAATCTTGGTGATTTTCTATAATATTGGCAAACTCTGTAGGGAATCAGTAAAAACAAGAAAAAGTCCTGAGTATGAACTGTGGTAGAAGAAAAGAAAGGCAACTCTGGAGAAATACTCAGTCCATCTTTGAGTAAGGTGTCTTGCATTGCATTTACTCACCCAGTAGAAGACACCAAACCCATCTATTAATCAAAGCACAAGACTGGAGGAACTTTGTGAATTGAAAGAAATTTAACTCTAAACATTTGGAGTTAAAATGAGGAGAAGAACAGACCTAGGAAATCCCAATTAAATGACCTACTCAGTAGAGACATTGCTCCTAGGGAGAGTAGTATGATGGCATCTTTTGAAGAGGAAGGATATCAAGGCTTTTCAGTGCTGTGTAAGCTACCTTGACCACTTTATTCCTTGTTTATGCATCCTGCTAATGGCATATTCTACGAGTGTGTTTACTCTTCCCACAAAAATTGTGTGCATTCATAGGAAAAGGAAACTTAATCTTACTGGTGTGAGAGTGGGAAGACTTTGGTAGCTATTGTTCTTATAATATCACTTTAGTAAATGTCTTTGCTTTTAGCTGATTGTTTCCTCTGCCTGATTATTAAATTAACATACTGTAGGGGCTCATAAGCTATATGTTCTTAGGAATGATGGAGAAAGGGTACTTTGATAGTAGTCTTCTCTCTTGGATTTAAATCTGCAAATGTAAGGGTGAAAGGGGTTGTCCCAGAAAGGATGCTATACAAACTTCTATTAATTTGTAAAATGAGTGGTTTGGATTCATTAACATCTGAAGTCCATTTCACCTCTAGTTCTATAATCCTATTATTTCTATTACTGGAGAGTTTTAAGTCCTGAGCCCTATTTGAAGTCTACCACACTGAGAGATTCTTCCTATCCCTAGAAGCTGCTTGCAACACTACATCTTGGTCAATCACTTAGCACAGTGTCTGGCACATAGTAGGTATTTAACAAATGTTTGTTGACTGTAAGAGTCACAAAGGCAGCATGGGAGAGGGAGAAAAGCTGTGGAATAAAAATTAACTCATTATGTAACCTTACATAAGTCATTCCCCTTTCGAAACCTCAGTTTCTTCCCGTAAAAGTGAGGGCATTTGACAGGATGATCTCTAAGGTCCCAGCAAGCTCTGATATTTTATAGTTCTACAAAAGAAGCAACTGATCTTGCTAACTGACATGGGATGGGCCCCTTTGGAGATAGTACATCAAAATAATAGCTATGTACTAGGAGAACGGCTTTCTTCATCTTTTCCTGGCAGTTGGTTTTATTGTTGGGATTATTAATGAGCAGTCATAAGGCCCTTCACTTATAAGCCATGCTCTGGAATTCTTCTCATCCATTATTCTTCCCTCTTCCCTTTTTCCAATTTTCCTCCTTATTACTCAACCTGAAGAAATAATAGTACAATGAAAAGAGGGCTGGGTTTGAAGACATAGGATGTGGATTCAAATCCCAGACTGCCACTTAATACTTCCATAAATTTGGGCAAGTGACTCTTTATATGTCAACTCCTTAATTGTGGAATTACAAATTATAGACAGAAGTCAATATGATATAGGGAGCACTAACCTGTTCTCCTCCACCTAATAATTTTCTCTCCCTACTTCACAGTGCCAAAAATTCCATCATCAAAGAACCATGATTTTTAGTTAAAACATTACTTTGCCAAGGCACACTCTTTGAAAATATAAGCAAGTGGAGCAGTGCAAATGGGGCAGTTCAAATCCAGTCTCAGACACCCAATACTACCTACTGTCTGACCCTGGCAAGTCTCAAATTGCCTCACATACACACAAAAAATTAATTAAAAAAAATAAAATGTGAGCAAGCCTGTGAGGGGTGCCATCAGCAAGCCTACCAATCATTTAGATTTCAGGGTAAATACAAATACAGCAGCTGATAAAAGTGATATTGGGTTTATACTTGAGATTAGCTTAGATGCTAGTTAGAGCGAGTAGAGACTTCAGGACCCTCTAGTCCAAAAATTCTCATTTTATTGATGGGAAACTGAGGCCTAGAAAACTTAATAGACTTGAGCAAGGACCCACACGGAAGTAAGTGGCAGTAGAAGGGACTTGAACTCAAGTTCAAATCCAGGATCCTTCCTACTGTGTTTTGTTACCATGAAAATCATCAGATCTAACACTGGTCTTGCATCTGTAGCTGCTGCTTCTGCTCACCTCTGCATCTCTAGGGAGATCCTAAGAGTCCAAGAAAGGATACAGTCAAAGGGAGAGCCAAAGACTGACAGAACAGTTTCTGATGATCCTGGCAAGGGGGGAATGATGATCATGATCACCTCTCCCATCATTAAGATCTAGGACCAACATGACAGAACATAAGATTCTGTTCAATAGGATACAAAGGATATTTCTAGTTTTCCTCTCCTTTCTGTCTCTATCTCTTCCTCCCTCCTGTCTCTGTCTCTCTCTGCTTTTCTGTGTCTTTCTCCCGCTATCTCTCTATCCTTGTCTTCTCTTTCTCTGTCTCTGTCTCTCTTTTCTTTCTTTATCTCTATCTCTATGTGTCTTCTCTCTTTTTATTTCTTTCTCTGTATCTCTGTGTATCTCTCTCCATCTAGCTCTGTCTCTCTCCCCTTGTCTCTGTCTCTGTCTGTCTCTCTATCTCTGTGTCTCTGTCTTTCTCTGTCTCTCCTTTTTCTTTTTCTCCTCTCCTCTTGTCTCCCTTCCTCCCTCTTATCTTTTCTCCATTTCCTTCCCTTTTTCTTCTCTTTCTTCCCTTTATTTCTTTTCCCTTCTTTTAGCTTTGGAATTCTAACTTCTAAGGCATGATTTTGAATATGGGAAGTCATTTTCACTTTTAGTCCATGAGCACCTTTGCCCCAATCCTTTATGTGCAATCAGTATTATCTCTATGAGCACCCAAAGATCTGAGAGGTGACTGAGAGAAAGACTAGGAGAAGGAGGAAGCTGATGGGAGCTATTTCCATACAAGACTCGTTGGTCTATTTTTCTCTATACTTATCTTATCTTAGCTACAATATATGGTGTGATCACAGCATGCTAAGTATCTGAGTCTGTGAATGCCACAGAAAAGCCCTATGTGGTGGGTTTCTTTGTCAATAAACATAGTGCCTAGCACATAATGCGCACTTGAAAAATATGCATTGATTAAAAATTTTTTCTTAATACATCAACATATCATATTTTAATTTTTGGACTAGATTAAATAGCAAGGGCTGAGACCAAGCTGAAATTTTAGCTTTCTGTGTTTAGGGAGTAGCCTGGGTGTATGCAGGCTTGAATGCTCTCTAGTGACCAGAGAGGGTACTGCTGCCAGGAGGAAGGAGCCTTTCAGAGCATGTGTACCAACTCCAAAAAGTAGATGGCTGCCCAGGGACTGACTAGAGAGACCAGTCTTATAGCTCAAACAGAATGATACCTCGTTTTTTGTTTTTGTTTTGTTTTTTGGAGAGCCGGGGAAGACTTACTTCCATCTTCCCCACCAATGTAAATCAGCCACTGCTGAAGCAGTTACAATTAGTTTTAGTTCTAGACAACTTTCTGGGACTCTAGAGTTAAGTAACATGCCCAAGAGCAAAGACCCTGTATATGTCATAGGCAGGTTCTAAATCAGCATCCTCCAGACCTTGAGTTCAGCTCTCTCGCCATTATATCACAGTGCTTCTCAATCTTGATATATCACACTCTATTAAAGATTTGTCCAGATCTTTAATACATTGATTCTCTCTCTCTCTCTCTTTCTCTCATTTTATCTGTCTTTCTCCATGTCTGTCTTTCTCTGCCTTTCTTCTTCTTTCTGTCTCTCTATCTCTTTCTTTCTTTCTCTATCTCTGTTTCTCTGTGTGTCTCTCTGTCTCTCTCTCTCTCTGTATCTCTGTTTTTCTGTGTTTTTGTGTCTATCTCTGTCTCCTCTGTGTCTGTCTCTAGCTCTTTCTTTCTCTCTTTATGTGTCTGACTTTCTTGCAGTCTGTGTCTCTCTCTTTTCCTCTCTTTATCAATAAGGCAATCATAGCAAGGAGCCAAAACCTGTTACATATAGATGAGGTAAGGGAGGCTTAAAAAGGAAGAAATGATTTGCCCAATGTCACAAAGTTCTGATGATGGTATAGTGAATAAAAAGTGTGGAAGCTCAAATTTGGAGAAGGGTTCAAATCCATCTTTGCTAGTAACTGTGTAGCTATGGAGAAAGATTTTTCTCATCCATAAAATACTATCCATAGTAACTACCTCACAGTGTAGTTGTGAGCTCCAAATAATATTATATAGCCAAAATGCTTTGCAAACCTTGAAAATTTTATACATATATTGTATTTAATTTATATTTTATCATATTTAACATGTATGGGTCAATCTACTATCTGGGGGAGGGAGGAGGGGAAAGGAGGGGAAAAAATGTAACAAAAGGTTTGGCAATTGTCAATGCTGTAAAATTACCCATGTATATATCTGGTAAATAAAAAGTCATAATAATAAAAAAGAAAATGTATGTTATTTATTAATGATCATTAGTGAAGCTGAGATTCAAATCCTGGTCCTCTTTATCCAGATTTAGTGTTCTCTTCAGTGAAGAGGAAGAAGGAATAATTTGGGAACTCAAAGCACTATATAAGAAAGATAGACTGGGAGACACAGAGAATTTGCCCAAGAGGGCATTGGGGTTGGTAATGAGGCACATTGGGAGCCTGGGCAGGGAGGCCAGAGGATGGGAAAGCAAAACTTTGTCTATTACACAATTTCTCTACAGGCCTGGATTGTCTCATAGATAATTCATTGATTTTTAGCTCTTTTCACAAGATTTTACCTCAAATTTTAAAACACCGAGGTTCTAGTCCCACTTTTTACACAGTGTCTGTGTGATTCCAGACAGCTCATATAACCTTTCTGTACTTTATGCAGCTTTCAGAGTTTATAAACTTCAGAGGAGGTGTCAATGGTATTGGTTGAGAAAGCTTCTCTTTGCTAGTTCCCTACACCAGTGAAATCATAGATTCAATGCCTATCTCTATCTGGATTCTCTAAAAAGCTGAGGTCAAAAACAGTGAATTTCTCCTCTGCTCATATTCCAATAAATATGTCAATAAAATAGAATTTCCACTTCCCATTTCCCTACCCTCTTAACTAAGGACCTTAATTCATACTTTACTCACCCAAATTGAGTCAATCAAAAGAGCTTTGCCTTCTTTTCTTACCTCCCGACATCCTGCTATTATTACTTACCTTCTCTTCACTCCAGTCTCTAATAAATATTACCAATTTCAATATTTCTCTATATGTTTTTATCTCATTTCCTCTATCTTCTGAGGCAAATTGCTACCACTCCCACTTCCTTTTCCTCTCTTCCCCTCCCTTTCTCTGTTTCTCTTTTTTCTCTCATTTTTTTCACTTTCATTACTAGTTCCTTCTCTGCTGCCTACAAACATGTTTATGTCTTTCTATCCTTAAAAAAAAATCTTTGCTATCATCCTGTATCTCTCCTCACTTTTCCAGTCTAACTCTGTAAAAAACTCATCCACATTAAATGCCTCTACTTCCTCTCCCTCCACTTTCTTTGAAATCCCCTTTAATCTGTCTTCTAGTCTCATTCATCATTCAACTGAAGCTGCTGTGTCTAGGAACTCTCCAAAATTTCCTCAATTTCCAAATCGAATGACATTTTTCTCAATCTAAAGGCAGTCAAGTACACAAGCACAGTCAGTACCAATGTTCTTCCTTTTTAGTTTAGGAAAGTTTTGACCACTTCTTCAATCTTTCAAGAAAATGAGATGTTTACTGTCCTAACATTATCCCAATAATCCTAAGTAAAATGTCTAGCATCTCAGAGTATGTGGTCCAGGTGTGGTTAATGCTTCAAATGGCCACCAGAGGGAAGCCAAGAGCCAGATACAGATGCTAGTAACTAATTGAGATCTGAGGTTGCTGGATGTTCAGTTCAAAACACCTGATGCCCTGAGCAAGGGAAACAGAGCAAGGCGATTTCCAAACCATGTAAGTCAAAAAGATGCAGCCCATGGGTAAGACAAAGCAAGAAGCCAACACAATGCACTGTGGTAGTACCTTGGAGAGAGGGTGGCTCTACTAGGAAGGATCAAATAGAGTCGAAAAGCCGATTTTTGTTGTTGTTGTTGTTGTTGTTGTTGTTGTTGTTTTTGTTTTTTGTTTTGATTTGGTTTGGTTATTATTTTTTTTCATCACACTAGTGTGCCCTCCTTCAGGGATTGGGAGTCAGAACAGGATGTTTACTAGCTTTATTGACTGGCTTGCTTAAAGGTAGATCTGAATCAAGTGTTGTTTCCTCATTCCACCTTCCCTAGGGCTCACATTTCATGATGAAGGAACAGACCCAGTGAGATCCATTTCAGGAAAAGGTGCCCAAACAAAGATAATCATCATAAATCTATTTGAAATAATTCTAGAGGTGTATTTCTCAGCACAAACATAATCCAGAAGGCGATTTAAGGTTATCAATCCTTCACACCTCCTCATTAATTAGTTTAATCAGTTTGTTTTTCTTCCTACAGTGATGTGTTGCATGACAATTAAGTAAAAATAGTAAATAATTCATGTAAACAAGTCTATTTCATACCCAGGTCCTTAAGCATTAGAGATTTGAATGAGGGTTAGGGCTTAGAAACTAAGATTCCCAGTTATAGTTCTGGTTCTGCTAGCTGTGTATCCTAAGGCAAGTTCCCTGAGTGCTCTGGGTCTCAGTTTCTCAGTTCCCTTATTTGCTTTACTTACTTTGATTTTTCAGCTGATCTTTTGATCCAATCAATGTACACACATCCTTCTCTAGTGTGGATCTCATCTCTCCAGTTTTCATCCAATTCAATTGTTGTCCATAATTCCTCCATGAAAACTCTATTCATGACAGGCACAGTAGTTAGAGCACTGGCTTTGGAATCACAAGACCTGGGTTTAAACCCTGACTTTTAGACTTATTACCTGTGTAATCTTTATCAACTCATCCCCCCTCCATTAGCCTCAGTTTGTTCTTCTATAAAATGAGACATCATTAATCAGAGAAATGCAAATTAAGACAACTCTGAGATACCACTACATACCTGTCAGATTGGCTAAGATGACAGGGAAAGGTAATGCAGAATGTTGGAGGGGATGTGGGAAAACGGGAACACTCATACATTGTTGTTGGAGTTGTGAATACATCCTGCCATTCTGGAGAGCAATTTGGAACTATGCTCAAAAAGTTATCAAACTGTGCATACCCTTTGACCCAGCAGTGCTACTACTGGGCTTATATCCCAAAGAGATCTTAAAGAAGGGAAAGGGACCTGTATGTGCAAGAATATTTGTGGCAGCCCTCTTTGTGGTGGCCAGAAACTGGAAACTAAGTGGATGCCCATCAGTTGGAGAATGGCTGAATAAATTGTGGTATGTGAATATTATGGAATATTTTTGTTCTGTAAGAAATGACCAACAGGATGATTTCAGAAAGCCCTGGAGAGACTTATATGAACTGATGCTGAGTGAAATGAGCAGGACCAAGAGATCATTATATACTTAACAACAAGACTATATGATGATCAATTCTGATGGATGTGGCCATTTTCAACAATGAGATGAACCAAATCAATTCCAATAGAGCAGTAATGAACTGAACCAGCTACACCCAGCGAAAGAACTCTGGGAGATGACTATGAACCACTACATAGAATTCCCAATCCCTTTATTTTTGTCTGCCTGCATTTTTGATTTCCTTCACAGGCGAATTGTACACTGTTTCAAAGTCTGATTCTTTTTGTACAGCAAAACAACTGTTTGGATATATATTGTATTTAATTTATACTTTAACATATTTAACATGTATTAGTCAATCTGCCATGTGGGAGGGGAAGGAGGGGGAAAATTGGAACAAAAAAATTTGGCAATTGTCAATGTTGTAAAATTACCCATGCATATATCTGGTAAATAAAAACTATAATTAATAAAAAAAAAAAAGAAAAGAAAATGAAGAGACTATGTCCCATGGCCTTGATGACCCCTTCCTATGGTCCTATTCCAGGTAAATGACCTACCTTCCTATGGTAACTCATTACACTAAAGACCTTCCTCCCAATTCTCTGGACACTGTAGGCATTGGTACAACATTTGAACTCTGGTCTCCTATACTTTCATCAGAGGAATCAACTTTTTTTTTTTTTTTTTTTTTTGTCTTTTCCATCCATTCACAAGGATAACTTTTATAATACTGTTTGTCATATAGCAGCCTGTTTACAGATACTCTCATCTCTCCATTGGTCTTTGGATTGCCTGGCACTACTTTTTTTAAGGTCTTAAATAATATGGGAACCATCTCCGGTTATCTGACACTGGACCCTGAATGACTCTGGAGGAGAATGAAGCTGGTGACTCATTCAGCCACAGGGTTCATTGGCTCACTTCAATCCAATTCACTTTCATGTCATGGATCACCCTCCTGATATCATTGAGATATGAGAACAAAGGCTAATACAGGACTAGGTCAGAATCACCTCTGACAGCTACCCTTTGGAACAACTTCCATTCAAACTTTGTTCAGACTCTCCAGTCTAATGCTTACTTTTTGGCAAACCAAGCCACAGAACATAATAATTAAAACCATGTGTGTTATTAGCTTCAAAGCACTGTGGGAAAAGCACTTATGATTAGAACTTGATGCTCCCATTAATTTAATAGGTTACTAACCTCTATGGATCTTGGTTTCCTCATCTGTAAAATTAGGGGGTTGAATTTAGTGGCCTTTGAGATTCCTTACAGCTCTAAATCTACTATTCCATGGAGATACTTAATTAAGCAAATTGCAAGATAAATAATGAAAAAAACAAAAGTCCTCTTAAATAAACTGATTCTGAGGGCCATGGAAGGAATGCACATTGCTGAGATCACTCATCCTTCAACCCATTCTTCCAGGCACCCAGATTTTTAACCTTCGATTTATCCTTAGCTCTTCACTCATCCTCATCCAAATTCAATCATTTATCAAATTTGTAGATTTTACCTCTGTAATATCTCTAGCATCTGCCTCTAGGATCAATACAATTTCCTCTACTTGACATTGAGAGCCTATTAATAATTTGATCTAACCTTTCTTTCTAGATTAATTTCACATGTCTCTTCCTACATATTCTACATTGTAGTTGAACTGGTCTACTTGCTATACTCTTTTTCTCCATGGTATTTTATCTCCCAGAATTTATTTATCTGTGAACAAGTCATTTTTTCCCAGGAGAATAATAGCTTCTTGGGATCAGAGCCAATTTCATTTTTGTCTTTATATCTTCAGATCCCAACATAAGGCCACTTAATAGTGGTTACTATTTTGGGAGTCAAGCCGACAGCCACACCTAGCCAGCCCAACAGAGTCAGGCAAAAGAAATCTTTTAAGCTATTTCTTCTCATCAAGAACTTGCCCAATCCTAATTGATATTTAAACTGAGGTCTTTCTAATTCCTATTATTCCCTTGACCAGGAATGTCAAGGAAACTCTGGAGCTTTTTATTTAGCCACACTGGAGGGATAAAGTGGAGCTGATGACTTTTCTACATTGCTGCACATAAAATTTGCTGTGCTGCCCACACACAATGCCCACAATCACCATACTATCCCTTTATACTGGTATTACATGAGTACATGTAATCCATCCTTATTTCTTTGTGTTCAACATTTGCTCTGTTAGATTAAGAATAGCTATCTTGATATATGTTCAGATTCTAACATTTGCTAGCTGTAGGACCTTGGGCTAGGTATTTAGCTGTCTCAGTCTCAATTTCTTCTTTTGAAAAATAGTGATAATACAATCCATTTTACAGTGCTGAAACACTTTGAAAACCTTAAATCACTATATAAATTAATTAATTTATATTAAAATATTTTTATTAAATAAAATAATTATTATTATCTAATAAGGCTATTATGGGATATAGTATCTATATAAACATTTTCTTTTTCCCAACACGTGGCTTTACTATTATTGTATTTGGGATGCCAGGGCCACCTTTGAAACCATCTTGACATTTTGATATCTCTTTAAAAAACTGATCAGTAGACTTCCTGGGATGAAGCCAAGATAGTAGCATTAAGTCAGGAAACTAGTCAAGCTCTCCCAGTTTCCCTCAAAAACCACATTTAATTAAACCTCTGAATGGAGTCTGATGGAATGAAACCTCTCTCTAGCTCAAGGTAGACTAGAAAAATTTCATAAAAGACCAGTTTCATTGGGGTGACAAGGATGTTCAGCTCAGATAGAGTCTGTGAAAGCTAGTGAGAGAGTCTTAATCAGAGAAAATCAGCAACTAAGACTCTCTGTCCTGGCTCAGAAGAGGAGCAAATCATTGGGGCAGTATTTTTGGGGGGGAACTTTTTGGGCCATTTCAGTCCCAGCTCAGAAAACAAACTCTGGAAACAAGGCTGTGTCCTAAAAAAGAAGAGACAAAGTTACCCACTGCAAACACAAGGAAATTCTGTGCTCAAAGAAAGACTTAGAGCTGCACAGGAAGCTTGGAAAAGTGCCCCTCTTGCCCCAGGAGCAAAGCTCAACCATAAAAATAAAAAAGAGGAAATATAAAAAGAAAAGGAAAGAAAATGAGCAAAACCAGAAAAGATTCTTGACACCATATAAAGCTACTATAATGACAGGGAAGACCAAAACACATACTCAGACAAGAAATGTCCATAGAAGAAATCTCAAAGAGTGATATGAATTGGTCTCATGCCCAACAAGGCTTATTGGAAGTGCTCATAAAATATTTTAAAGGCAAATTAGAGAGGTAGAAGAAAAAATGAGAAAAAAAATGAGAGAATATGAGAAGACAAATAATAAAAATGAGAGATATGCATGAGAGAGTCAACAGCTTGGAAAGGAAAAAAAATTACCTGAAGAAAACAACTTTTTAAACAAAGGGGGGAGAGTAAACATTGTCTGAAGCTTGATCTCATCAGTCTTGGCTCTAATTGGGAATGATGTATTCATTCAATTAGGCATAAAAAATTTATCTAACCCTATAAAGAAGTAGAAGGAGAAAGAGGAAAAGAAAACAGAGAGATGGAATAGAAAGGAAGGCAGAAACACTAGAAGAAAAGGCAAGAGAAAGGATTGATACAAGACAAGGTACGAGGTTGAGTGAGTTAAATAAACACTACTGAAAGAAGGGAGGAGGGGTAGTAAGAGATAAGGTAATTGGTGCTGTGAGTAAAAAAAAGTAGTAAGAGAATGGGGAGGGGTGATAGGAGTGGGTGGGATGGATAAAAGAACACTTGACTAAGGACAGGATGGAAAGAGAGAACAAAAATATATACAGGGGAGAAAGTAGGATGGAGGGAAATACAGAGCTGCTAATCATAATTGTGAATCCAAATGGGATGAATTTTCCCATTTTAATTCCCAAATAGAAGAGTGGATTAAAAACCAATGTATTGTTTGCAAGAAACATTTGACACAGAGAGACACAAAAAGACTAAAGGTAAAAGGCTAGAACAGAACTTATTATGCATCAGCTGAAGTAAAAAAAAAAAAAAAAAAAAAAAGTAGGGGTAGCAATTCTGATCTCAAAGCATCAGTAAAAATAGATCTTATTAAAATAGATAAGGAAACAATAGTGGTAAGCATTATTTGTAATGGAGAGAAGATGGATACCTCCCAATAAGATCAGGAGTGATTAACACCACTATTGTTTAAGATTGTACTAGAAATGTTGGCTTTAACAATAAGAAAAGAAAAAAAAAAAGGAATTAAAGGAATTATGATAAACAACGAGGAAACAAAATAATCACTCTTTGCAGATAATATGATGGTATATTTAGAGATTCTTAGAAAAATCATCTGAAAACTTACTGGAAATAATTTACAGCTTTAGTAAAGCTGCAAGATATAAAATAACCCCCCCCCCACACACACACCATCAGCATTTGTATACATATATATGTTACTGATAAAGTCTATCAGCAAGAGATAGAAAAAGAAATTCCATTTAAAATTACTGTAGACAAAATAAAATACTTGGGGGTCTACGCCAAGTCAATCCCAAAAACTTTAAGAACAAAATTACAAAATATTTCTCATACAAAGAGAGATCTAAACAATTGGGAAAATATCAATTGTTCATGACTAGGTCAAGCTAATATAATAAAAATGACAATTCTGCCTAAATTGGTCTACTTGTTCAGTGCCATACTAATCAAACTACCAAAATGTTATTTTATACAAAAATAAAAAATAACAAAATTTATCTGGAAGATCAAGAATATCAAGGGAATTAATGAAAAAATATAAGGATAATAGCTTATCGGTACCAAACCGAAACTATATTATAAAGCATCAGACACTCCAATCATTTGATACTAGCTAAGAAATAGAGTGGTAGACCAGTGGAATAAATGCATACACAAGACACAATAATCAAGGCCTATAGCAAACTAGTTTTTGATAAACCCCCAAACCTCAGATTCTGGAATAAGAATTCACTATTTGAGGAAAATTGTTAGGGAAACTGGAAAACAATATGTCAGAAACTGAGCATAGACTTATATCTCCTATCCCAGAAAAAGGTCAAAATGGATACATGATTTAGGCATAATGGATGACACTGTAAACAAATTAGGAGAAAAGGGGATAATTTACCTATCAGATCTTTGGAGAAGGCCAAAATTTATGACCAAAGAAGAACTAGAGAACATTATGAAAGATAAAATGGACAACTTTGATTACATTAAATTAAAAAGTGTTTGCACGAACAAAACAGAAACAACATTAAAAGGAAAGTCACAAAGCTGGGAAAAATTCTTTACAGCCAGTATTTCTGATAAAGGTCTCAGTTCTAAAACATATAAAGAACTATATCAAATTTATAAAAATACAAGTCATTCACTAATTGATAAATGGTCAAAGGAGATGAACAGATAATTTTCAAATGATGAAATTAAAATCATCTATAGTTATATAAAAATTATCTTAATCACTTTTGATTAAAGAAATGCATATTAAAACAACTCTGAGGTACCCTGAGACTGGCTAAGATGACAAGAAAAGATAATGAACAATGTTGGAGGGGATATGGGAAAATAGGGACACATGCATTGTTGGTGGAGTTGTGAAATTATCCAACCATTCTGGAGAGCAATCTGAAACTATGGCCAAGGGGCTATATCATTGTCCATATCCTTTAACCCAGCAGTGCCATTACTGGGTCTGTATCCCAAGGAAATCATAAAGGAGGGAAAAGGAACCACATGTGCAAAAATGTTTATAGCAGCTCTTTTTGTGGTAGCAAAGAATTGGGAAATGAGTAGATGCCCATCAATTGGGGAATAACTGAAGAAGTTGTGATATATGAAGGTAATGAATTATTATTTTTCTGTAAAAAAAAAAATGATGAATAAGCTTATTTTAGAAAGGCCTGGAAAGATTTACACATATTCATGCTAGACAATGGAAAATGCTTTTGAGCTTTCCCAGTCACCAGTAAAATAAAACAAGGCTGTGTGTTTGCTCCCATGCTTTTGCGCATAATGTTGTCAGCCATGGTGTCAAACATCCTTAATGAGAATAAACATGGCATCAAGGTCAGCTATCACACTGATGGTTAAATTTTTCTATTGAAAAGGCTACAAGCCAAGACTAAAGTGAAGGGAAAATTTGTACATGATTTTTTCTTTGCAGATCATTGTGCATTCAGTGTAGCCTCCAAAGCTGAAATGCAACAAAACATGGATCAATTTTCTGCTGCTTATGCTAGTTTGGGTCTAACAATTAATGCCAAGAAAATACAGTCCTCCATCAGCCAGTACTATAGTAAATGGAGACGTTTTGAATGCTGTGGATAAGTTCACTTACCTTGGCAATCTACTTTCCAGGGAGGTCCACATTGATAATGAAGTCAACACATGCATTGCCAGAGCTAGCTCATTGCTTGGGTAGCTCCAAAGGAAAATGTGGAAGAGGACAGGTATTAGACTGACTCCAAACAGAGTCATTGTGCTATTCTCATTGTTGTATACTGTGAAACCTAGACAGGATACCAGCGCCATGTCAGCAAACTTAATCACTTCCATTTGAATTATCTTAGATTCTGAAGGTCACGTGGCAGGATAAGACACCAGACCTGAGGTTCTTTCTTGAACTAAATTGCCATTCAAACTCTACTGCAGAGAGCACAATTCTATTGAGCTGGTCACAGTGTTTGAATGCCAAATATAAGTTTGCCAGAAAGACTGTCTTATGGAGAACTCAAAGAGGAAAAACACTCACATGCAGGAAAAGGACACTCTCAAAGTCTCTCTTAAGAACTTTAGAATTGATTGTATGACATGGGAGACACTGGCACGGGATGGCGTAGCATGGTGTAACCTCATAATAGAAGTTGCTATGTTTTATAAGCAAAGCAGAAATGAAATAACTCAGAAGAAACTTGAAATGTGCAAAGTCAGCAAAGTCAGAGAATTCATCCCAAATGTTCATAGAGACTAATGTTTAATCTGTGGAAGAGTATTCTGAACTTGTATTTATCTAATCAGCCACAGCCACAGCACAGTAACTTGACTCTAACATAGTGATGTCATTGTGATCTTCTTCGAGAATGGATAATACTAACCAATTATAAGACTTGGCAATGAATTGGATGTGGAGAATGAAAAAAAGATGGAGTCTATGACCCTACTCAGGTGGAAATTCAGATGGAAAAACTAAGTGATTGGAGGGATGATGGCATATTTAACAGAAAAAGAGAAATATGGAAAAGGGGTGGGTTTGGATTTGGCATAGAATCAAAGTGTGTGATAGCAATGAATTTGAAACATTATGATCATAGACTTTGAGCTACAATGATTCCTACTTTCCTCCAGGATAAAATACAGACTCTTCTGTTTGACTTTTAAAGCTCTTCACAATCTGGCTCCAGCCATTTTTCCAGGCTGATTACACATTACTCTCATATTATTTTTAATTAACAAACTCTTATTTTCTCCACACACCCAATTTAAGAGAAAAAAAAAATTCATTATAACCAATATGCATAGTCAAGTGAAACTAATCCTTGAGCTGTCCATCTTAAAACTAGGTGTCACTCTGCATCTTGAAGACATCATTGCTGTCTCAGAATCTAGATGGCAAAGAATACCCATAGGCCCATTTGTCTCTTTGAGACAAGTCTATATTTCAACCCCATTGGCTTGCTAGCTGTCTCCCATCCAGAATATGATATTTTTCATGCTCGTGTTTTTGCCCAGACTGTGCCCCATGCCCAGAGCTCAATCTTTCTCTCCTCACCATTGCATCTTGGAATCTATAGTTACTGTCAAATCTCAGCTCAAGTGCCATCTGCCATACAGGTATAGTTATTCCTTTTTCATTCTCTCCCTGGTTGCTATTAGTCCTGCACCCTAAAATTATTTTGTACATTTTCTTCATTTTCTATAGCTTTGTTTTCCATGATATAAGTTCCCTGAAGACAGGGACTATCTCCTTTTACTCTTCATTTTGTTCATTCATTCATTGATTTATTTTTACTCATCTATCAATTTTAATTGTTTATTCATTCACATATATTCATTCAATTTATTTAGTTATATTTATTCATTTTCTTCTATATCTCTGTCCATCTCTCCAGCTATCTGCCTATCTCACCATTGATTGATTTCAATCCATAGCTCCTGCCAGTGTCTGGCATCCTTTTTTTCTACCCAGTGAGGAACTTCCTTGTATCAATGCAGCTAGGTAGCTTTTCTTCAATTTAGACTTTTTCAGAGTTGTCCTGGGTCACTGAAAGGTTAATGGATTTGTCAAATACTAAAGTTTTCCTAACTCCCAGATAAGTTCTCTAAACATTACATTATGCTGTGTTTTTTGCCTGGCACATAGTTGATTCTTAATAAATGCTTTTTTAATAAACTCAAGAAAAAAGAAAATAAGGGAGGAAAGAAGAGAGGTAGGGAGGAGGAAGAGAGGAAAGGAAGGAAAGAAGGGAGGAAGGGAAGGAGGGAGGGAGAAGGGAGAAGAAAGGAAAAAGAGAAGGAAAGAAGAAGAGAAGGAAGAAAGGAAGGAAGGGAGGGAGGGAAGAAAGAAGAAAGGGAGGAAAGGAAATGAGGGAGAGAGGGAAGGATGGAAGGAAATGGGAAGAAGGGGAAGAGAAAGGAAGGGAAGGAGGGAGGTAAGAAAGGAAAGAAGGAAGGAAGGAGAGAAGAAAGGAAGGAAGAAAGGAAAGGAAAGATGGAAGGAAGGAAGAATGAAAGGATGGAAGGAAGGAAGCTGAGAAGGAATAAAATGAAAAAAGGAGAGAGAGAGAAAGAGATAAAAAGAGAAAGAGAAGAGAGAGAGAAGAGAGAGAGACAGAGAGAGAGAGAGACAGAGACAGAGAGAGAGAGAAAGAGAGAGAAAGAGACAGAGAGAGAAAGAGACAGAGAGAGAGAGAGAGAGAGAGAGAAATAGAGAGAGAGAGAGAGAGAGAGAGAGAGAGAGAGAGAGAGAGAGAGAGAGAGAGAGAGAGAGGAAAGAAAAGAAACAAGTTCAGGTTCTGGGTTCAAAAATACCTATATTCATATTTCACTTCTGCTGCTTACTAACTGAATGGCCTTGTACAAATAATCTCATTTCTCTGGCCATTGCTTCCCCAAATGAAAATTTTTGTATTTAAAGTCAAAATTCCCTTTTAATTATAAATCTGTGATCCTGTCACTGTTTAGTGAATTCTCTTCATTTTACAGATACGAAAAATGAGGTCCCTGAATGGAGCCAGTGAGAACAAATTGCAAAGCAAGCCATAGCATTCCCACATTTGCTTTCAATTGAACCTCAGTAGTAGAATACTCTGAGCAGGGTTGCTGATTTTCCCAGAAGTCAATTGTTTTTACTTTGGCTACAGGACACATTCAAAATGTTTTAGAAAAGGTGGATTCATGTTCAGATTCAACTCAACACTGTCACCTCTGAGTGATGAGGGGTTATGTAGTTTAAGGTGACTCTGAAACAAATGAAAACATGTCCTGAGTTTCCTATTACTCAATATAATTCTGCAAGATTTTCTTCTTGTGATCTGAATAGATACCCAGCTTTGGCTATATGATCCAAAGTTTTATAGACTGGAAAACAGAGATAATGATGTGATACCACACAAATACAAGGGGTTGGATCCTTTAAGGCTCTTGAGGCAGATTTCAGCTTAATATAAAGAACAATTTACCAACAGGATCCCCATTACTGAAGGTCTTCAAGAGGACAGTGGGTGCCTACTTCTCAGAGATAATGTCAATTTGGAATGAAAAAGATCAGGTTCTCTTTTGGTCAATTTAATAAAACCTATGTACCCTTTCTTCAAATAATGTTTTAAAATTTAAATAGTTCAGTTAATCAAATTAAATTAAAACAATTAAATTAATTAAGTGTAATTAAAATAAATGCATAGGATTAAGAAGGAATCTAATTATATTTTAGCAAAGGTGTAATTTTTAAAAAATCCAATTTCCCAGCCCCCTCAAATTAGGTAGAGAATTAAAAATCCAAATTATAGAATTGGAGCTGGAAGAATACTAGATACTGTTGTAATCCAGCTACCACAGTTTTCAGAGAAGAAGAGAGAGGTTCAAAGAGGGAAAATGAATTTTCGAAAGCCACAAAAGTTGGAAATGGAAAAGTCGGATTGTAGATAACGAAATCCAGGATTTTTTCTCTCCAAACCTAGAATTCTTTCCATAACACAGGATGATAGCCTCTAACATGCTGGGAACAAAGCTCTTCCCCACCTAAGATATGTGGCTAGGAATTACCTGAGGTCAATCAACTCATGCCAAAGAAACATTTTACATGTACCTCTTGGATGTAGAAGACTGACTTAGGTGTTGGGGAAGATATAAAGTTTAAATAAGGTATAATTCCTGTTCTCATGGAGCTGCCTCTTTTGTATCTTATACTTTTGCAGAGGTGTAAGATATAAATAGAAATAACTATACTGTTCAATATAACATCATATATACATTTTAATGTTGTTACAATGGGATAGGGAACTCAGAGTGTGAAAATTTCTCCCACAATACAGGTTAGCACCTCATGATTGCAGAGAGGCAATATTGGCTCATAGATAAAGTTCTGAGCCTGGAATCAGAAAGACTGAAGTTTAATTCTAGTCTCAGATGCTTCCTTGGTGTGTGACCCTTTTCAAATCATTTTACTTTACTTTCCTCAACCTTAAAAACAGGGATAATAGCATCTACTTCCCAGTGTAGTTGTGAGGACCAAGTGAAATATATGTCAAAAAAGCACTTAGCATGGTACTTAGTGCTCAATAAATCCTGCCTCCCCCCAAGAGAGAGTTGTCTGGGGCACTGGGAAAGTCGGGACCTGCTAGAGCAGGTCTTTCTGGTTCCCAGCCTGTTCCTTACTCATATTGCTATGTTGCCTCTACAGAGGTACATAAGAGAAAGAGAAAGAAACAAAATGCAGGTACAATATAGGGAGGGAAAAGGACATAAGCAACCAGTGTAATCATGGAAGGCTTCCTGGAAGAAGACTTAGTGGAAAAAATGAGCTTTAAAGGATATGTAGTGATTCCACAATATTTTATGAGTCAATGGATAACTTGAGTCAAAACAGGAATTTAATTCCATGGTTCCATCTTCTTATGAATTTTACTTTTTAAAAATTTTTGTTAATACCACTATATATATATATATGCGTATATATATATATATATATATATATATATATATATATATTTATTTATTTATTTATTTATGTATAAAACAAATGCAAGGTGACTTTGGTTTAAAATGAAATGTTGCTTGGAAAGTACTTGTAAACATTTCATAGACTTCAAGTACTTCATACCACTTCTTGATATCTTACTGTTATTAGGTCTTTTTAGCCACATCCAACTCTTCCTGATTCCATTTGAGGTTTTCTTGGCAAAGATTCCTTCTTCAGCTCATTTTACAGATGAGGAACCTGAGGCATAGAAGGTTAACGGATTTTCCTAGGATCACATAGCTGATATTATCTGAAGCCAGATTTGAACTCAGGAAAATTAATTAGTCTTCATGACTCTAGACCTGTTACTCCATCCATTGTACTACCTACCTGTCCCTAATATAAAACTATTTTCATATTTATTTTTGATAAACCCTTTTCATTTCTCTGGTCTATGTTGTTTCAAGGTCTAAAAACAGCTCTTCCCTGGTAACTTCCCTCATTATACTATTTTAACTCTCATCAGTGGTTTGTCCTTGTCATGCTACTCAGTCATTCAGTGCTCATCTATCTTGGAACCAGCTTATCTCCATCAAGAAAGAAAGGTGCCTTGCTAAGCCCAGGAGGGTCCTTACTGTGGAATCATGTTTCCTGTTCCAGCTTAGAATATCCCCGAAAGACAAAACAAAACTCAAACTACGTGCCTTTGGTCTCTGCACAAAACCCAGTGGATGTCTTTTTTTTCCTAATCAGAAGAAGGTTCCCTTGGCAACCAAGTCACTCTCGACTTCTTGCCAAGTGATCTCCTTAGCTTTGGTGCAAGAGTTCTTTTAGTTCCATGGAGTAACTAAAGATTATCTTTGACTGGCCAGCAACTTTTCTCAGAGCCTATATTTCCAAACCCAAAGACCAGCTTTGCTTCACTGTGCCAAATATAGGACTTTACACACTCCTGACTATTTTCACCTGTTCAGACCACAATGGCTACCTCTTTTCCAAAAGAACTCTGGACTCCAGCCCTGGAACTACCTTGGAGCCTGATAAGCTGGATTTGACCTCCTTAGGTTTCTTGAATCCAAGTCTCCACTGCCCTTCAAGACTCTTTCAAGTCACACCAGCATCCTTCCTATCCTCCCCTTTTATGTGAGCTTTGGTAAGCTTCTTGATGGCAGAGGCTTTTGCTTGTTTGATTTGTATTTCTAGCACATTTATATTCTTAGCACAGTCCCTGGTACATAAGAAACACTTAATAATTGCTTTATTTCAAATGGAACAAAAGGTGTACTCAACTATTGGTGAGAGAAGAGCGGAATGTAAATTCATCCACTGTAAGATGGGAGATTGAAACCCTGGAAAAGGCCACTGATGGGAAAGCTGCTTCTTTGCCCCTCAACTGGAAGAAACAGGCCAACTCTTAGCTTCCAATTTAAAATATTGATTCTTGAAAAGTTATCACTAGGGCAGGTAGGTTGTTCCAGCCCTGGAGTCAGGGGGAGCTAAGTTCAAATCTTGCCTCAGATTTTGTGGCTGTGTGACTCTGGACAAATCATTTGACTCTTATTGCTTCCAAAAAATGGAAAAAGTCATTGCTAAAGTCAATTCTTCCTTCATATTTGATATTTTGACATTCTCCATACTGAGGGGTGGCAATGAAAATGGAGAGCTAGTTTTTACTCCAAATAAATGGGGGAGAGAGATTGGCAGGCATGCCAACTTTTCCCATACCCTCAAAATGTCACTCAGTACCAGATGGAGTAGCCTGATTCAATTATGAAAAGCCAAGAAACTAGAAATGAGATGGTAAGAAGAAGAATGGCTGAAATTAGAAGTGGTCATGAAGGTCATTTTGTTCATTCCTGTAACTTAAAAAATTGTAATAGCTTTTTATTTTAAAAATACATGCAAAGATCGTTTTTAACATACATCCTTGCAAAATCCTTGTGTTCCATATTTTTCTCCCTTCCTTTCCCCTATTGTTTACTTCTAATATATGTTAACATGTGCAATTTTTCTACACATATTTCCACAATTATTATGCTATACAAGAAAAATGAGATCAAAAAGGGAAAAAATGAGAAAACAAACAAACAACAACAAAAAAAATGAAAATAGTACTATTTTCAGTCTCCCTAGGACTCTTTCTGGACTGATGGCTCTCTCCATCATAAGTCTATTGGAACTGGCTTGAATCACCTCGTTCTTGAAAAGACCTCTGTCAGAGTTTATCATCACATGATCTTGTGGTTACTGTGTACAATGTCCCATTGATTCTACAAGCTTCACTCAGCATCAGTTCTTGTAAGTCTCTCCAGGCTTCTCTGAAATCATCCTGCTGATCGTTTCTTATAAAACAATGATATTCCATAACCTTCATATACCACAACTTATTCAGCCATTCCCCAACTCATGGGCATCCACTTCCTGTAACTTTTTAGAGAAGAAAACAAGATACATATATAGACTTTGAACTTATAATCTGGATATTCTCACCCTTCACCCAGAAGTCCTTCTGCAAACACATTGTTGAAACCTGATCTTCCACGGGGACACTGGCTCTTGAAGTTATAGATTCTTTTTTTTACAACTCAAACCAAAGGGAGCCATGGTTGTCAACTCTGAAGGGGCCAAATCAGGTCCCAAATGAGGATCTGGGATCAAGTACTTTATCAAAGCCCCTGTTCTCTTCTTTGCCTTACTCAAAGTGGTCTATGAAATAGTAGAGCTACTGTCTCAGTGAAGATTCCTGTATCTACTATCATCTCATCATTATCTCTGCTGGGCCATAGCTTTGCCTCTCTCCCACCAGCCATCAATTTGTCTTCTTCCTTAGAGGAGCCCAAAGAAGCATGATGTCTTTAAATTTCCTGCCCTGAAATGAGAATTTTCTCAACCCTGGGAAAATTCCCACCCTGAGATAAAGTTCCTGTTGCCTCACTTATGGTTCTACTACTAAAAACCTTTGTGACCTTTGACAAATTACTTCTCTCTGGACCTCTGTCACATTACCTGTAAAACAAGAGAGGGCTTTGGACTGAAGGATTTCAAAAATTTTTTTAGTTGTTGTTTTTTTGTTTGTTTGTTTGTTTTTGTTTTCCTGAGGCAATTGAGGTTAAGTGACTTGCCCAGGGTCACACAGCTAAGAAGTGTTGTGTTTGAGACCAGATTCGAACTCAGGTCCTCGTGACTTCACAGCTGGTGCTCTATCTACTTCACCACCTGGTTACTGCCTCAAAGATTTTTTTAAAGAACAATCCTATGAACTTGGAAGCAGTGAAACATAATGTAAAGCATGGTAAAATCAAGAATCTGGGTTTAGATCCCTGCTCTGTCATTGATTTGGGTGACCTTAATATCTGAATCTCAGCTTCCTCCTCTTCAAAATGATGGAGTTACAATAGATAGTCCATAAGACCACTTATATGTCCACATTCTATGATCTAGAAGGACATTGTTTTCAAAAAAAAGTAACTGTCTAACAGTTAGTTACTTGGTGTTTCTTTACCTTCCTTAGTTTCCACATCCGGGAAATGGAACCTTTGTCCTCATGTCATTTCCCCCCCAGTACACACATATACACACACACACACACACACACACACACACACATACACACATACACACACACACACTCACATGTATACCTACATTTATAAGCTTGCATTAAGAAAAAAATCCTAGGCAGAAAAGAGTCTACCAGATAGACAAAGGGAGATGATTTGGATTGTCAGATCCCGCATCTTCAATGGATAAGATGGTTTTCAGATCTTTCAAATTAACCTCATCCCTTGTATCCCTTTCCCAGCAGATGCAAGTGATTGGGTGTATATAAATTGAATTCAAATTGAAAGCAAGTGGGGTGGATGGGGCATTGAGAAAAATGCAGTGATTAGTCTCCTCTGGGCCTCCTTAGGTTGAATGCAATAGTTTCTGGTCCACAAATACAAGTCACTCTCTTTCCTGGAACAGTAAAATTGCAGGTAATTGCTTTGGGGAAGAGCCGAGCCACTGATGGCTTCTCTCTGACCAGATTTATTTTAATTCTCAATAAACAGAATAATAGAATTCCTTTCTCCATTCCCCAGGCCATTAAAAAAGTGGCTTTGGCTGTTACCATTCCTGAGCATGAGAGCTGGAAACCAATCTCCGCAAAGGACAGTCAGCCAATAATTGTCCTCTCATTGTTGCTCAGGCTACAATGGAAATGGGCCAAAAGCTTCTCCAGATTCCTCACCTGGCACATGAGATGGAAAGGCTTATTTAGTACAAAGAAGGCTTAGAGGGTGACAGCAGGCTGGGCTGGGCTTGGATGAAACTGTGACCTCAGCTAAGTTTGTCTCCATATTTCTTCCTTTCTCTATAGAATTATTCTCACCTACTTGTAGCCCTAGAACACTCCTTGAGGACAGGGAATATTTCATTTTTGTCTTTGTATCCAAGCAGTTAACACAATGCTGGACATGTGCATGCACATAGTTGCTTTATAAATGCTTATTAAGTGATTCCCCCCCCCCCCCTTTGTCCACTCTGCTACTTCTCCAATCTTACAAAGCACTTTCATTCCAATCCAAAAAAGTGACTCATTAGTGCTGTCCATGGTCCTTAAAAGCTTGTGATTAAAAACCAGTCTAATCAAAGCATTCATAATCAAGTGTTACTAATTCATGACTTACCCTTATCCCCATTGCCATCCACCATACCCTGACAGGGACAGGCTGGGGGGGGGGGGAGCATTTTGAATTTTAGAGAACAGAATGGAGAGGACAACATTTAACCTGAAGGCTTATCATTGACAAAGTGAATGTCTATCTGAAGATGTGAGGTCTAGGAACAGTATAAAATGAGAATAGTTTGGAAGAATTGGGGATTTCAGCACAAAAGTTAAAGGGGAACATGGTCACTGTCATAAACCATTTGGAAGACTTTATTCTTATAAAAAATAACAAAATGTGTTCTACATAGATCATAAGAAGACCAAGAGGTGGAAATCATAGAAACAAGATTTCTTAAAGGTCAACATAAAAACTTTATGATTAAAATTATCCAAATGTGAATGCACTTATGTGGAAGGTAATGAGCACTCTGTTTCTGGAGGTATTATAGTAGAATCTTGATCATGGCTTTTTAATTAAATAATTAATGGTATTAAATTGTATTATTATAATTTACAAATACATAAATTAGAACAAATAATTAAATAAATGATTGGATAGAAAGGATTCCTGTGGGGATGCAAATGACCTTTAAGATCCCTTCTAAATTTAACATTCTATAAGTCTAAGTGTCTATTACTACATGAACAAAGCTGATGATATAATGATATAATTTCAGGCATCACCAACTAGTTGGTATGGGAGTTACTTTGGGTCCAGGGTTCTTCCCACTCAGAAAATCACGTCATAGATAAGAGTGAAAAAATCCCTCATGGTAGTGTGTTCCCTAGAAAGCAAAGCTAGTGAGCTGTTTGTCAGTGTAAATCTTAAGTGAAGAGTTTTTCTTTAGCAGCCTACAAAGTCTATGTTTAATTTTAAGGGTAATCAAAATTAGATATATCAGGACTTTATAGATTTTTTTGCATTGTTCATAGTTTTTTTTTTAGTTCTTTGTGTCTTGTACATTTTGTGGGGTAAGGCAAATAATTATTGTCCAATATCCAATACCCCTATCATAGATGGAATACTTGTGTAGGAGATAGGAAACCTGTTATCTTTATTTGAGGAAATTATTCAGAAAATTTCCCTGTAGTAAAAATGGATGTAAGATGGATGTAAGAAACCAGAGATAGAAACTGACCCTTTATGAGTCACATCCTCCCAGACCACATCTTATTTGTGTGAGTCCTGGAGTAAAGATGACAGTGAGTCCTGGGGGTAAGAGAGCAGGACAGGGAGGATATGGTGCAGAAATGCTTACTGGCTCATATTTATTTATGAAAATGTTATATTCAACAGTAGAGTGTAGCATACTTGAGAAGCTGAGTATTTTTGTTTGTTTTGTCTTTATAAAGCCCTCTGCAGGGGGTTATATCAAGACCTAATACATAGTAATGTATTTAATATATAGTAAGTATTAAATAAACACTAGTTAATGCAGAGGATATGGAGTCAAGAAGATCTGAATTTGAATCCTAACTTAGATGCTTAGTAGCTATGTGATCTTGGGTAAGTTACTTAATTTCCATCCTGCTTAGTTTCTTCATCCGTATAATAAATGAAGTAATAAAATCTATTTCATAGAGTTGTGAGAATCAAATGAGTATGTATTATAAAACACTTCACAAACCGTAAAGTGCTACATCAAGGCTAGACATTGTTGTTGTTATTAATTAGCTCAACCTGCTTAGCCCTCCACAACATAAAAACAAAGATTCATCTCACTGTTTAAAAACTCCACAAACTGATTCTGCTTCTACCATCTAAGATCAAAAGAAATCAAACAACAATCACTTATTAAGTACCTACTATGTGCCAAGCACTGTGGACAGAAAGACAAGAATGAAGTTCTTTCACACAATGATCCTACAGTCTAATAGGACACATTTATCCACAGATATGCATATGAACAGAACACATGCCCAGTAAATATAAGGCATTTGGGAAGAGAAAGTATTGACAGCTGGAAGAATAAGGAAA
This sequence comes from Sminthopsis crassicaudata, assembly GCF_048593235.1. Lineage (NCBI taxonomy): Eukaryota > Metazoa > Chordata > Mammalia > Dasyuromorphia > Dasyuridae > Sminthopsis > Sminthopsis crassicaudata. Next base: position 447,378,306 of record NC_133620.1, read on the forward strand.
CTCTTCATAGAGAATATGGTGTTGGAGTTAAACCTATGATTAGGGATTCTAAAGGTGACAGTAATGAGGGAATGCATTACAGTCATGTATAAGAATAATTACAAGTTCTTCTCTATGTGACAGTTCCCTAAATACACAAAACTTCTCACCAAATTACCACTAGCATCTTCTCTACACCCTCAGTTTCTTCAAGTCATCTCCACATGGCATAGAGCCATAGCTCTTCACTGTTACAACTTCTCTCTTCCAAAGTCTTTCAGCCCATTACTGTCCCTCCCAAATTTTGATCCTATGAAAAAAATAAAAGAGGGATTAAATAGGGAGGAAACTAGGAGAAAGTGGCATTTCTAGAACCAAGAGAAGACAAAGTATTTAATAGGAGGTCATCTTCAACAGAATCAAATGTTATGGAGAAGTCAGAGAAGAGTTGAACAACGTGGGACTACAGGACTTGAACTTTGATCTTTTCTCTTCCATTTAATAGTATTGAATTAACTCTTTTCCTTTTTGGCACTAACTTTGCTCATTTGTAAATAAAGAGTCTTGTTCAGATGATCCCTAATGAACCTCCTATTTTTAATCCCTGTGATTCCATTATGTGGAATAAATATCTCCCTCAATATAACCTTGGAGGGATGATTTCCAATAGGTTGGTGAGTACAAAAACCAGATTTCAGGGACATAAAGAGTGAATGGGAGTGAGGATATGGTGGTATTGTGTATGAAGGTCTTTTAAAAAGCCACTTTTAGTAGGGATGGGTAGAGAAAGAAGATCATGGAACTGGAGCTAGAAAGAACCTTGGAAACCATACAATTCAAATTCTTCTTTTTTCAGATGAGGAAACATGTCCAGCACAAATTCACAAAACTAATAACCATCAGAGGCAGAATTTGAACCCATGTTCTCTGACTCCAAGGGCAATGCTTATTCATATCATTGAGGTGTAGTGCTCCCCTCTGAGCCTAAACCTCAGGTGAGGTTGGATGGGAGTTGGAATAGGGACAATTCTTCTGAGTTGAAAAGTGAGAGGAGAGAGTATAACAATAATAAAAATTGGGGAGACTGGAGGAAGAACACTGACATTGGATCTTCTCAGTAAAGTAGTTTTAGTCATTTTCTGTCACAGTGGAGAGAGGGGTGGGAGGGGGTGCAGCTGAGGCCTGAAGGAGAGAGGGAAAGGTCTGGAATAGACACTGGGGATAAAAAAATATAAGGATGATTGGATGTCAGTGGGGTTAATTAGGAAAGGTTTCTTGGAGGAAGTGAACACTGAGTTAGATCTTGATGAGAATTGTCATGGGGGAATAGATGGGGAGGGGATAAAAAGAGCAGAAGTATAGAGGGAAGAATTGCAGCATGTGTCTGGGGGGGGGGGGGGCGGGAATGAAGCGGGAAGGGAAATGTCTACAGGAAGAAAGATGAGAAGCCTGAATATAAGGATATGGATGTTTCAGGAAGTCCAAGGACAAAGTGATCCATCCATAGTGAGTTTCTCTTCCTGCTTACAAAATCTCGTGGACACTGGAGAAAAGAGAGAAGGACAAAGCAGTACTAATTATGAATTAAGCTGATGAATGGAAGTGGAAATATATCTTATAATCTGAAAACCAGATGAAGAAACTTTCAAGGAGCAGCTCCTTTCCAATTCTTCCAATTCCATAATCTTCATTTACTTCCTTTCCCTTTCCCTCCTTTTCCTCCCTCTTCCCTTCTTTTCTTTCCCTTTCCCTTCCCTCCCCTCTTTTCTATTTCTTCTTTCCTCTCCCCTCTCTTTCCTATTCATCTCTCCTCCTTTCCTCCTTTCCCCCTCTTCTTCTTTTCTCTCCCCTCCCCTCTTTCCTATTTCCTCTTTCTCTTCCCTTCACTCCTCTGCCCTTCCCATCTTTTCTTCCCCTCCTGTCTTTTTCCTGTTTCCTCTTTCCCTTTTTCTTCCTTTCATTCTTTTTCCCTTCTCTCATTTCCATTCCTTTCCTCTCCCCTCTCTTTTATATTTCCTCTTTGCCTTCCCCTTCCCTCCTCCCCCTTCCTTTTTTTCTTTCCCCATCCTCTATATCCTGTTTCCTCTTTGCCTTTTCCTTTCTTTTCCCTCATCCCTTCACCCTCCTTTTCCATCCAATATTTCAAGAAGTATAGAAAATATAAGGGAGTGACTATTAGATGAGATAACTGAGGAATGAAAAGATAAAATGACTTATCCAGCCAGAATTATTCAGATATTAAATAGTTGAGCCAGGATTCAAACCCAGGAATTCTGGTTTCTGATCCTAGGCTTTTTCCATTGTATATGAAGTAGAGTATGGGGGACTAGGAAGGGCCTAGGGAAAACCAGAATCGGGATGAAGGGAATGTATGCAGAGCAGCAAACAAGACAGAGGTAGCTCTCTAATCTTGTCTCCCTCTCCTCCCTCCTCCCCACCTCCTGTGCCAGGGATTGGGGAATATTCCATGTATGTATTAACTGATAGCTGCTGCCTTTCCCAGGGGAGGTTAACCCAGCAGAACAGTGTTTATTGAGCCTGGCAGAGTGATAAATGGGGCTTGGGTTTATGGAACACTTTGCTCTTTGGGGTTTCAAGGGAATTGAGAGTGTGTAACCTGACCGAGCACGTACATTCTCTTCTAGTGCAAAAATTTGTATTGTCAGGCTGTATAGAGATATCGGTATTTATGCATCAATCCTCACGAATCTAGAAGGCTGGGGCAGTTGCTGAACAGGCCTTTACAATTGATAAAAATGTCTTCATAAATAGCTAGCGGGATGACAGTCCCCAACTTGTCTTGCCTCTTTTGGGGTTCTCTAGGTCAGCTCTGTCGGCTGTGCCATAGGGAGATGATAGAGAAAGAAGGGGTTGTCTTTGAATTCAGGAGATCTGGGAGTGAATGTGCCTCTGAGACTTAGAGTTACTTAGTCCTTCATATCTATTCAAAGGGAGAATTGGAATAGATGACTTTTGTGGTCTAAATCAATGTTGCTAAAATTTTACTTTGGATCATGATGTAATTACATACTCTGGCTTGGGAATCTCTGAGCCATTAAGATCTGCTCGACTCCCATCTTTGAGCCAGAAGCAAAGGATTTTACCTAATTATATCACATAGGATATGGCTTTTTCCCCCTGAAAAAAAATCTTCAATGGCTCCCCATTGCCTCTCCTATGAAGTTGGAAACATTCTTTCTGTAAATCAAAACACTATGATTCCTCTGATAGTATCCCCCTCCATTTACTTAATGTTTTAGGTAAAGCGAAGTGCCCTCTGCCCAGTCAACACCCCCTGCCCAATACAGCTCCATGTCCTTCCTCACACTGTTTTTTGTGCCTGGAATTTCCTTTCTCCCTTTCTTCCTTTGCATAGTATCAATCAATCCTTGAAATTGGAGCTCAGATATGACCTTTTGACTGAAACCAGATTCCTCCTTACAGGAACAACCTTCCTTTCTCATAGTTCACATGTTACTTTGTTTTGTAGTTTTCTAATGTGCTTATTATCCTTTCTAAATTATTGGCTCCATTTTTTAATAGTTTGGTCATTATTGAAAAATCCCACACAGATAAATCTATTTAATTTTCCAAGTTAACAAAGATTAAAGATAATGCAAAGAAAAAAGAAAAAAACAATTCAGAAAAACCAATCAAGAGAGCAAAAGTGACTGATAGTAATAAATGTCCCACCTTATAATCTCCCACCTCTATATTGACAAGATGGAGTTTCTCTAATATACATATGAATCATTTTATATAAGAAATATCTGTATTCGTGTGATATAGACTGTGTTCTTCATGATAGTAGAAATCACAATTTACCTAAACTTTGTATTTCCCCTGGTGCTCACCACAATGCTCTGTATACAGTAGGTGGTTAATTTAAAAAGTTGTGCTTATGCTTATTTTGGAAGAACTATTGATTTTTCAAGATTGATGGTTAACCTGTGTATTTCACTGTTATCTTCATGTTGTCAAGAAAATTTAAGGAAGGTCCCCAACAATATTGGATGGATCCATTATGGCAAATATATGGGAGGATGTGGGTAAGGGTTAAATAGAATGGACAGTCAGGGAAGTGTTATGAATGCCTAATTGGAGAGAACAGCCACATTTCTGAGATCAAGTTCACTAAAGTACTTGAACAATTGAGTTGTTGTTGTTGTTACTGTTTTGGAGTGAGGGGTTGAAAGGTGGGATGTAGAAAGCAAAATGATTCATTTATCTAAGATGGAACTAATCAAATGGAAGGAAAAGGCTGGTAAAAATTATTCTTCAATTCCCAAGATTCCTGATGTGTTAGCAAACCCCTACTGAGAAGTCAACATCAATTAAGTAAATAACCAAATAACCTCTTAAGCTGAGTACAAAGTACCATTATAAACAAAGACAAATGTCTTTGGACATTCCTTGTTGGATATATGCTAATTCACACATATATATCTCTCATTTTAAATTGATGGACTTTTGGTTATAGTTAGCATAATTTCTATTTCAAACCCTCCCTCTCTCTCTCTCTCTCTCTCTCTCTCTCTCTCTCTCTCTCTCTCTCTCTCTCTCTCTCTCTCTCTCCCTATCCTTTCTCTTTCTCTGTCTCTATATCTGTCTCTGTCTCTCTGTCTGTTTCTGTTTATCTTTGTCTCTTTCTCTCTGTGTGTGTCTCTGTCTCTCCCTGTCTATCTCTCTAATTCTGTCTCTGTCTCTGTCTCTCTCTTTCTATTTCTCTGTCTCTTTTTCTCTCAGATTAGAACAGATCTACCCCAGGAAGACAATGACAGATAACTAATTACCAGTTGACAGAAAGGCACTGGGAAAACACAGTGAGTGCTCAGTAAAAATCTCCTCAAACTACAAAATCAAGAGCATAATTATGGACATTTGGAAATTATTGGAGCAACTTGGCCCACTAATAACAGCTCTTAAAACACATCTAAGTCACATCAAGTTGTTTTATATATCTTCTGTTTTCAGAAGAAAGGCAGAAACATAGGGTCCCAGATTTTGCATTTCACAGCCAGTCAAACCCAAATCAGGAACATGATCCACAGTCATCCCTTATCAAGGATGAACTGTCAGGGTAATTTAGTGCTCCAACTAGAAGTGAAGACTGGGGGCTGCTGGAGCCAGCTCTGGAGAAGGCAGGAGACACAATAAAGGAGGAAAAGAGAGAAACCATCTGTCTGGTGAAGGCTGCACAGCATGCAGTCCATGATAGATTATGAGAGAGAAACCATTTATCTTCATTCCTGGGGTGGGGAGGGGGTGGTGACAAAATTAGGAACTCACTTGGGACAAAACCAAGAGTAAATGATCAAGGTTCTCTCTTTCCCTCCTTCTCTCCCTCCCTTTCTTTCTCTCTCCTTCCTCCCTTCTCTCCCTCCCTCCTTCTGTCTCTCTGTCTCCCTTTCTCTTTCACCCTCTCTCCCCTCCCTTGCTCTGTCCCTTCCCTTCCTCTTTATCCTCTCCTTTTCTCGCCTGTCTTTCTCTGTCTTTTCTGCCTCGTTTCTCTGTCTCTATTTTTCTGTGTTTTTCTCTCTCTCTGTTTTTGTGTCTTTCTCTTTTTCTTCTCTTCCTGCTCTTTCCTTCTTTCCCTCTATCTTCCCCTTTTATTCTTTATCCTCTTATTCTTTATTTCTTCTCTTTTTCTCTCCCCCTTTCCCCCTTCTTTTTTTCCTCTCCCTTTATTTTTGTTTCTCCCTCTTTCCCCCTCTCATTTGTCCTCTCTTCCTCTTTTTTCCTCTCTCTTTTTTTCCTTCTTATCTACCTGAGCAACTTATTAAGAGTAAGATAGATTCCTAAGCAAGGAGCATAAATTTGAATCTGAAAGGGATCTTAAGGGTCATTTTTTTTTTTTCTAATCCCCTCATTTTGCAGATAAGTAAACTAAGACTGAGATGAAGTGACTTGCCCAATGAAAGGGCGTGGCTAGAATAGAAACTCAGATCTTTTGACTCTAAAATGAGACCTTTCCCCTGCCCTTCTTTCTTGTATTCACTTTCACAAGAGTTTCATTTTCTATTTTTCTTTGTTTCCCCAATGCCCAACAGAGTGCCTGGCATGTAGCAGGTTCTTAATTAAATAGCATCAACAATGATAAGAATAACTAGCATTTATGAGGCATTTACTTTGGGCCAGGCAATGTATTAAGCATTTTACAATCATCTCAATAGATCTTTAAACTGTTTTTAACTGTTTCCTCTATCTTTTTAAATCTTTAAGGGGGAATCTTAATGGAGATAGCCTGAAAAATAAAAGATATATAAAGGTATGAATATAATGAAAGACGGAAGTATATTTATAAGAAAAAAACAATCAAGAGAGATGAGTTGCATTCACAAAGGAAGTTACCTACCTAGCAATGAGTTTGATAGTGAAAATGTCCTGCAGCAAATGCACTATCCTGTGATCTTGACCTCTCTTTGAGCTTGTCCCCTTGTCAGTCAGAGTTTCCTAGCTTCTGGAATGAACATATCTGAGAGTTTAAGGGTGGGTTCAGAATATATTGTCAAAGATTATTGTTCACTCTTCATGATCCATTTTGCACTTCTCTTGACAGAGATAAAATGGTTTGTTATTCCTTCTCTAGTTCATTTTACAGATGAGAAAACTGAGGCAAACAGGGTTAAGGACATTCAAGGTCACACAACTAATAAGTGTCTGAAGCTGCATTTGAATTCAGATCTTCCTGATTCTAGGGACTTGATGCTTTGAACAACTTGCTCATTGCCTAATTTTATTGTTTAGGTTAAACAGCGAGTTGATTTGGACCTCCTCTTCCTGCCTGAATTTAGCTCCCCTGGAATACAGACTTAAGACTTGTATATTTAAATACAGATCTAAATTGTTCCTCAAATAATCTGATGATCAATCCACCTTCTATCCAAGTAGTTGGAGCTCCAGGCCACTCAAGATCCCCTTGGCTAAACCCTTAAGAATCCTGTGCCAGGTTTGAGGCAGAAGAGTAGGTCTTCAGGGATGCCTCTTTCCAATTCTCCCTTTCACATTCCTCTCCTAAAGATGAGCCACTGAGGAAGGCAAATTACCTTTCATGAAATTCTGGCCTACCATTTAACTCAGTAGTGGCCAGAGAGATGAATGAAGTTCCTGGTCACTTGAGCCATAACTTGTCAAGTCTCTATCACTTATAAGGGATCCTAAGGAAAAGTCAGCTTGATTTCCTTATTAAGGCAACATGGAATAGTTGAAAATGTGCTGATTAAGGTCAGAAGGCCTGGGTTTAAATCCCACTCTTCTTACTTGTTATTTATTTGTGCCTAAATGTCCCTGATTATGAAAGGAGGAAATTGGACTACATGACCTTTGAGGTCACTTCTAGTTCTAAATCTGTAATTCTAAAAAATATTTTAAAAAGCTGAAGCAATGAACCTTTTCAAAATTGATTAAAGGGTGCCTATGAGATCAAAATTTGTCTCTGCTAAATTATTGATCATGAATCTGTAACCTTTGATTCTACAAACCTAGAAAGACCCCCCCCCAACTAATTTCTATGGTGACATCAAAACATCATCCATATTTTTCCACTGATGCTATTCCTCGAACTTCCCTTCTTGTCTGTATTGGGATTATCAGAATGACGTCCTACTTTCGAAGGATTCTCCTCCTCAGTCACCAAGTATTGGATATATAGGTAAAAGTAAAGGCTTTGGATCCTGACTCTGATTCTTACTCTCTGTATGGTCCTGGGCAAACACCTATCCTCTCTGGGATTCAGTTTTTTTTTTTTTTTTTTTTTTTTTTTTAATTTTTAAAATTAAAAGAGTGTATGAGATGTTATTTAAGGTCCCTTCCAGTTCTAATCTAAGATCCTGCAGTCTTGGTTCTGTCTTTACCATTAAACTACCACATAACTTTGGGAAAGTTGATCAATCAAAAGGTATTCATTAAGTAACTACTGTGTTTCAGGCCTCAGGATATAAGTATAGAGAAGGAAATTGACAAGGAGCTCTTATTCCAATCGGGGTAGTCAAGAAGCAAATATAAAAATATATGTAAATGAATAAAAACGATAAATAGAGACAATATCTCAGATTCAGTGAAATCTGGACTCAGTTGTTGCCATTGCCATATACTAGTTGTGAGATCCTGGATCAGTCACTTAAACATGCAATGATCTAGATCTCTTAGACTAGTTGTTATGAATAGGTTGCTGACCAGAATAGGTCACGATAACTGTAATTTCTTCAAATTCCCTATATTAATTACATCACTGAACAAAAACTCTTATTTATATTCTCTGCATACCCTTCCCCCCAGACACATTATATATATATATATATATATATATATATATATATATATATATATATATATATATATATATATATATACGTGTACACAGACAGACAAAGCCATTGGTTTGTCAATACCAATCCCCATTCAGGGAAGAGATAGTAAAAAGTTTGAAAGAAAAAAGAAAAAGCCATCTTGGGGGGAAAAACATGACCCAAAGATGTACTACAAGGAAGGAAACAAAACTTTAAAAAGGCAAGTTCAGTCTTGTCATAGTGCTTGAAATGAGTTAGGAAATATGAATCAAAGCATGGAAGTGTACCATGAAGGAACCAATAGAAATTGTCAACCTTGAACCATTTCTCTTAAGACATAATTCTTCTTGTTGCTGCTGTTGCATGAACAACAAACCCTCTCTGCCTCACTATAGTAGCACTGCCATGGTCTCAGACAATATCTACCCTAATCCATGGGCATGGCCAAGTTCAAGCGCATCATTTCTTGCATTGGTTAAACTCATAGTAATGAGACAGTCTGTCAAATGACAGATCTGGTAAGGTCATGAAGTCGATCAAACTAAGCAGGCTGATTTCATTCTATTTCAATCAGTTTAGTGATACATCAACCAGCTCTTCACAATTGTTGTCATGTAAGCAAAAAACAAAACAAAACAAAATAAAACAAACAAACAAAAAATCCCATTCTGGCTTTTCCATCTGATTGAATAACCCTGTATTTGCCATGCTTCCACCCTCCTGCCTACTACCATTTTCCTTGGTGCCTTTTATACTTCCCAGAACCTTTGAGATCTATAATCTGTGGTGAAGTGGAAAGACTTATAGGTTTGAAGTCAAGAAGACTCATCTTTCTGAGTTCAAATCTGACCTCAGATGCTTCCTAGCTATGTGACCCTGGGCAAGTCACTTAACCTTCTCTACCTCAGTTTCCTCATCTGTAAAATAAGTTGTAAAATGAGAAGGAAATGGTAAACCAATCTAGTATCTCTGCCAAGAAAATCCCAAATGGGGCCATGAAGAATTGGACACTCAACAACAATAACAATAACAACATGCCTTGTACTTTCTAGGTTACAAACTTTTGTTTTCCCAGCTAATCGGTGCCTCCTTGCTTGTAATGTCAGTTGTGGGAAACAGAAGGAACAGGGCAGGATATTCCCCCATCGTGATAACCTCCCTGGCAATCTTTAGCTTCCCATGGCAGTCTCTGTTTCATGGAGCAGTTGATGATGACAGTTGGATGGTACAGTAGATTCCAGAAAATGAGTTCAAATCCTGCTTTGGATGATTGCTGCTATGTAACTTGGGCTTCAGTGTTCTCATCTCTAAAATGGGAATAATATCAGCACTTGATTCACAGAGTTGTTGTGAGGGGCTAATGAGATTATAGGGATATATTTTATAATGCATATATATATGCATACATATGTATTATGTTGCATTGAATACAATCATGGATGCATGTATGTGTGTGTATATATATATACATATATATATATATATATATGCGCGAATATATATCTGTGTATAAATGTTCATTGTTCTGCAAAACTGTAAAGTGTTGTATCAATACTATGTTGGTGATGATGATGATGATGATGATGATGATAAAGGACCCAGAAACCTTACCCATCCATCTGGTGAAAAATTGGAATGTCAATATGTCAAGACTAGGAACAACCTATTATAAGATCACTGTGAACAATGGTCATTCCCAAGGTTCTTTAGTGACATCTTTCCTTGTATCTCTTGCCTGTTTTTCTCTGTCCTGCTCTGGAAGTGCTGGTCCCAGCCTCCAGCGAGGAGTTACCAACTGTCTTACTTTCCAAGAAATAACTGCTGTGTTCATTTAAGGTTAAGGCTTTGGTTATCTGCCAAGTAAACTCCCCATGTTGCATATGACTTCCCTTTAATGACCTCATGGATGACTGCAGGCAGTCGATCAAAAAGCATATCTTAAACTCCTACTGTATTCCAGGTGCAAAGAATACAAGAGAAAAGGAAAGTTTTAACCTTCAAGGAATCCACAGACAATCAGAGGAGAAAATATTTACATTCACAGTAATATACAAATTAGATAGCAAGTCATTTAATGGGTGGGACACTAGTCATCATGATCTCTCTTCAATGGGCTTAACTTCAAAATCTAACTCTCAGCAATGGAACACAACAAGTGTAAATTATCCTAATCTTCTTATTCATAGTCCCTTAAGATTCAGATTTGGAAGAGACTTCTGAGGGATTTCAGTGTACCCTCTAAAAATCCATTTCAAATTGATTTTGAAGATAAAGAAACTGAGGCACAGTGTCAGTATGATTTTTTGCAGATTTCCACTAGAAGTACCAAATAGAGCTGGGATTTGAACTCAGGTCCTCGAGCTTCAAACTCAGAGCTCTTTTCATTATAGCAAGTGACCTATTAAGACTGATTGCCTCACACTTTATAATCTACTTCAGAGTAATCAGCCTAGTCACCAAAGTCTCCCCTGCCTGGGAAAATAGAACTATGGGAACGTATGGCTTCTTAAAAGGTCAGCAATTGAGTGGAAATGACTAGTCATCCTTAAGTTTTTCTTTGCAGCCCTTATCCGTTTTCCAGCTAATGCTCTATATGAGACCTTAAGACTAAAGAATCAAAAGTTCCTTCTGAATTGTCAATGCATGCTCAAGTTTGGTGAGGTTTGTTCTTTTTAAATATCACAAGCCAGTCACACTTAACTCCTATTTCTACTTCTTGATTAAACATTAAAGGTTTGCACTGGCTCAGCAGAACTCAAAGCTGTCTATTAACTTACAATCTCACTAAATTCATAAATCTAATTTGGTTCTGGCACAATGCCAGGAGCAAATGTATGATTAACTTTTTTTGAAAATATCCAGGGCTGGAAATTTAAATTCTTCTAATGTTGCTGCTTTTCTTTTTAATTGATTGATTTAACGGTATTCCTAGGGGCTGTTCATAGATTTCCCTATGGTGGGGGAAAGGAAAAGAGAATTAAAAGAAGAATGAAAGAAAGTTCAACTCCTTCCAGGTATTTTCTTGAGAAAATTCATTCACGATAGGGAACAAAAAACAAGATGCGAAACCTCAGTTGACCTCAAACTTCTAGAACCATAAATGCTAGAATATAGAATAAAGGAATATTAAAATATGGATTGCCATCCCATAGAGACCATCTGATACAGGAGAATCAAATCAATCAGTATTTATTAAGTACCTATTATGTGCCAGAGCCAGCTAGATGGAGCAGTGGATAGAACATTGGGCTTAGAATTGGGAAGATTCATCTTCCTGAGTCCAAATTAGATTTCAGAAACTATGTGACCTTGGGCAAGTCACTTAACCCTGTTTGCCTCAGTTTCCTCATTTATCAAATGAGCTAGAGAAGGAAATGGCAAATCACTCTAGTATCTTTGCCAAGAAAAATCCAAATGGTTTCATGAAGAGTTGGAGTGACTAAAAAAAAAATAATAATAACAAAATTAAAATGTAACAGGTGAGGTGCTAAGTGCTAAGAAACAATGTTATCTCTAGCATCAGGGGATATGAGTTCAAAACTCACCTCAGATGCTTTGCGTTCCTACCTCTTAGTTTGCTCTTCTACAAAATGAGAGAAATTCACTCAAAGGTGCCTGAAGTGTCTCCAGGCTCTAGAACTAGGATTCTCTGAGCTCATTTGAAGCTCCTATTCCATGATCATGGAAGGGATGAGCTAGAATGCTAGCATGGGGAATGTTAGAATAAAAAGTGGCAGGAGATAGAATGTCCAAGCTAGAGGAAATGCACCCCCCCTTCATTATATAATAGTAGAAGCTAAACCCCTGAAATTCAATGGGACTTGGCCAAAATCATTCAAATGGTTAGTGCCAGAGCCAAGGATAGACCCCGTCTCCTCACCTTCCACTCAGTGCCCTCTCCTACTAAAAGCTGCAATCATGGTGTACATTCAGACTTCCAGATTGTCACCCGCTTGACAGTTCCCATGTCACTCGTCTCAGCCCAAAGCTGTTTCTCACACCCACTTGCAAACTGAAGAAAGTTTATTTTTGTAGAGAACTTCCAGATCAGGGAGGGGAGAATATTGTGCTCAGCTTGACCTGTGAAAATTTGATTTCTGTTTCATGAGCAAGAGCCAAACACCAGGAGCTGCCAGATGCTTGTATTTCTCCTAGACCAGATGGAAACCAGGGGGTTGTTTTCTCAAAGGTCGAGTGGTGAATGACGAGTTTCTCACCAAGCTCTCGGCAGGGTATATTTGTGGCATCTCGAGCATCATCGCTCAGCTAAAGGAACTGGGTTTTGATTCTCTGGAAGATGGACAAGTACTGAGTTGGTGAACTGGGAAAATTCCAGACAGGACAAAATTGTCAAGGAGGCCAAGCTTGTCTGTCTTGCCTTCCCAATTCTGTCTCTTAGGCACCCACTCTTAGGCAATGTTAATTTTTCCCCAACCATTTTGGAGGAGAGGAGAAACTGTTCTTATAAAAGCATTTTTTTAAGCAATCATTTTCCCTTTAGTGAGAACTTGATGCATGTCTCTTCTCTCACGGTAGTATGAAATTGAACATATCTTTACAATCAATTATATGATTGGAAAAATATTTCTACAAGCAGGGGGTTTGCCCTGTGTATGCAAAATCACATCATGAAAGCATTTGGAAATATAATTTTCCTAAGTGTAGCACTGACCCTTATTATTAAAATTAAAAATATGCCTGGCTTAAAAATAACAGCAATATTTATATATTTCTTTAAGGTTGTTTAAGAAATTTTCATGCTATCTAACCAGTTGATCTTCCTGACAACTTGTGAGGTAGAGGCTGTTATTATCATCTCCATTTTCCAGATAAAGAAATTGAGGCTAAGGGATGTTAAGTGACTTGTGCATGGTTATCTGCTTGGTTATTTACTTGATAAATAACTTTTCTAAGGCAAGATTTGAATCCTAAATCCCTAGTGCTTGACATGCTGTATCACTTAGATGCCTAAGAATTGTGTAGTTTGGAGGGAGGGGAGAGAACCTTTCCTCTTCCCTAGGGAATGAGAAAGAGAGGAAATCACCAAGATGAAGAAACCAAAGAAGGGAAGGATAGGCGTATAATGACTAATGAACTGGCCTTGGAATTAGTATAATCCACATAGAAGTCCTGCTTCTGACAAGGATTGTGGGATCATGGGCTAAATATTTAACTTCCCAGGGAAGTTAATTCTCTAAATCTATAGAGGACAAAGCAAATACCAATCTGAATTAGAAGAGGAAAGGAATGAATAAAGGGGAAAGGTAGGGAGAAAGGGAGGGAGGAAGGAAGGAAAAGAGGGAAGAAGGAAGGAAAAAGAGAGGAAGGGAAGGAAGAGAGAAAGAGAGGGAAGAAGAGAAGAAAGGGAAAGAAGAAAGGAAGGAAGGGAGGGAGGCAAGGAAAGAGAAAGGTAAAAGGAAAATGGAAATGAAAGAGGGAAGGATGGAAGGAAGGAAGGAGGAAAAAGGAAGAAGAAAGAAGGAAGGAAGGGATGGAAAAGGAAAGAAGGAAGAAGGGAGATAAGCTTTTACTAAATACTTATTCTGTACCAGACACTGTGCTGACCACAGGAATACAAATACAAGCAATAAAAACAAGATAGTTCCTATCCTTACTTTCTATAATTTACTTTCTTTTGGAGCTATTCAATACACAAAAGAAAGCTAGAAAAGGGAGGGACCATGTTTTGGAAGTCCAGAAGCCAGTACGGGGGTAAAGAGTAGAATGAAGGCTGATTGAGGACACTCCACAAAATGGAGACTCCAGGATGAATTCATCAATGAGAGAGTGGGGCAGACTTTACTGAGAGCTGCTCCAGGCTGAGAGAAGTCACAGGTGTGCGTGAATAATTACCAGACAACAAGGCCCCAGGTGCTGAAGGAAGTTTTAGGATGAGAGGAAATATCTTGGTGCAGAAGTCCTGCACATCAATGAAACTACAGTCTAGTTCAAAGCCGGTATTTATCTATTAAGCTCAAGAGTATGTGTGTATAGTCAACACCTCCCCCCCCCACACACACACACATCTCTACATATAGATCCATGAAACACAGCTTGGCTAAAAACCAATACTTATCTAATGAGCACAAATGTCTTTATACACAAACATACATTTATGTAAAATCAGGGCTAAATGAGTGATGCAGATGCTAAGTCCAAAAGCAGTTTATAGGATAGATTGTTATGGTTGGAGGAGACTCCATTGAGGCACTGGAACTCAAGAAAAAAGGGACACAGGGATTCCAAACAGCAAACATTAGCAGGAGTAGTCAGGAAAGCACTCAGAATTCTGGGAGAAAGGCTCCTCTGGGCAGTAATTAATTCGAGGAAATGAAGAGCAGACCGGAGAACCTTGAGCTCCAGACTGAGAAAATGAGACTTTATCCTGTAGATTTCAAAGAGCCCCTGAAGTTTGTCAAGCAGGCAAGTAACCCCATCTTCCAGGCCAGCCAGGAGTGTTTGGGGAAGATGTATTTGTCAGGGCCTAGCAGCAGGGGGCAGTGGAGAGCTGTGCCTTAACCAGTTTGAATATGAGGTACAATTTTCTGCCTCAGCTTTTTGCAGATTTTAGCACTGAGGGATGAGGGAGCAGAGGGCAGCATACCAAACAGAGAGCCACATTCAAAACCAAACTCATTATCTTTCCCCTAAAACCTGCTTCCTTTTCTTACTCTTCGGTTTTATTTGATGATGCACTCTCCTGCCTATTTTTATTTTCTCAAACCTCAGTTATCTTGGGGAGAAAGAAAGTATGACACGTAGATGGACATCCTCTCCAGCTTCAGAGGACTTGGTTTCAAATCTGAAGGCTACCTTGGGATTTGGTTTCCCCATCCAAAATAATGAAGGCAACGGGAAAAGCAGCTTCCTGAGGGTTCCTCCTAGCTTTCAATCTATACATGTATGAAAACATGTAAAGTTCAAGTGTAATAACTTCCAGTCATTATTCTCTATTCCTAGCTGTATCCTTTCTCCCACCACGACCCCAAAATGGCGGCCAGCTTTGATGCCCTCCACAGAACTGATCAGTCTATCTCCATTTGGTTATCAGAAAGCTAAATCATTTTAAGAACTCACAGGGACTCAGGAAACTGCTAGTTCTCTCTAAGAAAGGCAAGGGAGTGCGTTTTTGATGATTGATTGACAATGAACACCTTTCCATCCCATGGAAATAGTACTGAATGTGCAGACAATTCCAATACTGCCTCTTTCTCTACATGTGTGACCATGGGTAAACCATTTAATTTATGATTAAGGGGAGAACCTTTAAATTCTATTTTAGATGCTGTATTTCCCAGAACAAGCCACAATATCCCTGGGCTTCAGTTCTCTCAGATATAAAATGAGTCCATTATAGCTCTAAATCTATGATCTTGTAACTGGAAAATGCCTCTGTTTTTTATTAAAGACCTTTATGATTTGGGCCCAACCTACCTTTCTAGACTTATTAAATATTATTCTCTCTCAGCCTATATATCTCTCTTCATCTCTGTTTCTCTCTGTGTCTCTGTATCTCTCTTTTTTTCTCTCTCTATTTGTCTCCAGATTATTGAGGTTAAGTGACATGCCCAGGGTCATCCAGGTAGTAAGGTCAGATTAATCTGAGGTCAGATTAATTTTAGGTCCTCCTACCTTCAGGACCGGTGCTCTGTATACTCTATTATCTTCCACATCTGTGAAGGCTCAGTTTACTCATTTGTAAAAAGAGAAGGTTGGACTTCTACAATTTCCTCCAGCTTTGACTTTATAATCTATGATTCAGTATAGAGAGGGTTGCCATGTAAGCAAGCTAAAATTAGAAACAGGAGACCTGAGATCAAAATCAAGCACATTCACTGTCTTTTTAGATATGAACAAATTATTCCAACTCTCTAAGCCTCAGTTTCCTATATCTATAAAATTGAAATAACAGAACTACTTATGTGCCTTACCAGGTTCCTTTGAAGAAAACACTTTGTAAACCTTAGGGGACTGTGTGTTATACATGGACTCATCATTATTTATGGCTTAGAAAAGCCATAAAAGCCCCACAGAGCCATGGGGAAGAAAAAAAAAAAGATTGGGAGACAAAAGACTTATATTTTAGCCCTAGGAGTTTGAACTAAATGACTGTGTGACTTTGGGGAGGTGATTTGACCCCTCTGGGCTTCAGTTTCCTAATCAGTAGACTGAGAAGTATGGGCAGGATGATCTAGGACCCCTTCTAGATCTGACATTCTATGGTTCTGTTATTTTCTCAGACAAACCCAGGTTGAGCTGACAGCTGGGCTCCCTGCTGTTTTGGCCCTAACCCAATGGAGGGACTCTACTGGTGGGAATTTCAGGCTCACTGGCAGCCTGAGGAGGAGGGACTTTTGAAGAGGCAGGATTTTCTGCCACCCTGCTTATAAGGAGGAGCTTATTCAGGAGGCAGGCTCTTGTGCTTGGGATAGAAGAAAGGAAGCTAGGTTAAAGGGAAAGAATGAATATATTTTAAAGGAGTTAAGATTCAACTATTTGGTCATGTATACAAATATTGTATTTAATTTATACTCTAACATATTTAACATGTATTGGTCAACCTGCCATCTTGGGGGGGGGGGAAAGAGGGGGAAAAATTAGAACAAAAGGTTTGACAATTGCCAATGTTGTAAAATTACCCATGCACATATCTGGTAAATAAAAACTATTAAAATAATTAAAATAAAAAAGAGCTAAGATAATGAAGACTCAAGAGACAATGAGGAAGGAAGGAAGAAAGAGAAAAAGAGAGATATTCAGGCAAACAGACAGGCAGAGGCAGAGACAAAGACAGAAGAGGGAGAGAGAGAGAGAGAAAGAAATACACAGAGAGACACACAGAGAAAGAGACAGAGGAACAGAGAAATTGCAAAAAGAAAAAGACAAAAATAGAGGGTAGAGGAAGTTTTCCTCTTTGCCTTCTCCTTATTCTGGTATCTAGTTAGTATTTAGTCTTATTCACTTAAGAATGGGAAGAAAAACAGAAATATGACAGTTTCCTACCAGATTCTGGCTGCATGAAACATTTCCAGAAGCACAAATCATTTAAGTCTGGTTAGTTATGCCAGCAGCTGGAATTTGGATAGCTACCACTTTCAGTAACCTTCATTAATCTTTGAAACTCAAAAGTTCTCATTCTCATTTCCCAAAGACAATAGGCTTGTTCAAAGTTGTATATGATCTAGTGGTAAATATTTTTGTTTGCTTGTATTTTCTTTTGCCTCTAGATCTCCTGAAATTCATCCCTTTCTTTCATATTTCTTTGATGCTTAGAAGGGAAAATCATTTTCAGCTTTAAAGAGATTTTGCTTTTATAGATTTGTGATTAATAAGTGATTGGATGCTGTTTACATTCAGAATGTCCTTTTCTTTTAAATGATGAACTTGAGATTTCAGTATTTGGGGTCTTAGGGAATCAGAATCAGGCAAATGTAGCCCCATAACTCTGTTGGTTTCCCCATAATGCTAAATGAGTCCTAAGTACCTAATCTTACTATGGAATGAAATGTAGAACAGAAGGTTTGAGATGGAAAAGGCAAGGGAAAAACACCAGTGTGATAGAGCTTGGTCAGGAGGAGAGGAAACAGTGGTATTCCTTACCTAGCTGGCACAAACTATGGATACTCAGTGGGGAAGAGTCAGATGGTAGTGACTGTGGTAGGTGTGAATCAAGTTTCAACCAGACAAAGCTCAGCTGGCATAATACCAAGAGGAAAAAAAAGGTCAAAAGAAGCAGTACTGGGGAACTCAGTCTGAGATAAATGAGGTAGTACCCAACACTAGCAGAAGGAAGAAAATTAAGAAGGAAGACTAAAGTCTCTTAGTTGAATTTTAAGCCACAGGCAGGTCAGAGTAAGAAATAAATTGGAATGGAACAAAGACATGAAACTGGGCAAATGGGGATGGAGATGGTATCAACACTAAAGTAGGATTCAGACTATGTCTCTAGGTAACAAATTCATCTATCAACCCATCAATCAGCACTTAGTAAGTGCTTACTATATGCCAGGCTATTGTGTTGGACATAGGAGTTACAAAGATAAAAATGAAATGGTCTCTGCCCTCAAGAAGGTTACATTCTGTCAGGGAAGATAATTTGCAATTATCAGAAGTTCTTTGAAATACAAATTGTGCTTCTGAAGCCCAGTGTCCAAGTTCAGGTCTTTGGAAGTGTACTAAAAGTAACTCCATCTTGCATGGGATAGGTTATTTTGGTCTTCAATGGGAATTTTCGGAATATATCCCAGATGAATAGGGCCAGTGTAAGGGCCCTTTAAATGGGCGGGCACAGTGCAACAGGAGATTTGAGTGGCCCAGAAGTAATCTCTGTGGATATAGGACTTCCCTGTGGGTGGGATCCTGGCCATATTGAGATACCTTCGTAATGGGTGACGGCTCTCTCGCTGGTTGGCTGTGTGTGTGACCTCACAGGCCCTGTATAAGCTCACTGCAGACAGCAGTCGCTCTCTTTAACCTGGCTCCCTAGCCTGGGGTAGCTGAGCCAAGCTAATGGATAGCCCAGAATGGTAAGGAGTTTGGTAGTGAACACGTGGGTCTTCAGACCAGGTGTTCACTAGGGAGCTAACAAGTCAGGGCAGTAAGTCAGGGCATTATGTGAGTAGGTATAATAAAGGCTTTTAAGATTACATGTGGCTGTCCTTGAGTGCACTACCGGTTATTAAACTATAGATTCAAGAAATTGTGGCCAGAGACCTTTGAAGGCCTCAGAGGAGGCGAGCCGGGTAGAGTTGACACTGCAAAGGTTAGTGGTCAAAGGTACTCTGTTAGGCCTAGGACAGACTAGTAATTGTAACTGCCAGGAGGGCATGTTACAGGCCAGGATCTTTGGGTTCTGGTTGAATCTATATGTTGGTGGGAAGGAAGAGAATAGGGAAAAGGTTGTAAGTAGTAAGAAATGGAAGAGAGGGAGCATGTGAGAAATTGTTTTAAATGGAGAAAAAAAAAACAGCCTATATGGCTTTTGATAAATTTAGGGGGGAAAAAGCATGTAGTTCACTACATTCAATTATACATTAGAGATTTGGGCAAGATTACTCCCTAAGCAATTAGAGGGACATACCTTTGCCTCCTTAGCTTGTTGGTTTGCTCATTGGTGCCTCACTGAAAGCCCAGGGGATCCTTCTAGGTTTGTTCTCCATCAGCTAAGGTTATCCCAAAGATGATTGGCTGGGCTGGGACTGATGGAGAAGAAAAAGTAGATTCTTCTTGAGAAGCAGCATCTCTATGCCTGCAAAGAAAAATAAATAATAGACAGATCACTTTTAGTCATTTTGCACTTTTTCAACTTTTTCTTGTTAAAAAGATAAATCACAATGCAGCAGAGTAGACCTGGTGTTTAAGTGGAGTTTGAAGGAAGTCTGTGCATGTTCTCTATTTCCTCTCCCAGGGATTCTACCTGGGAATCATTAATGTTATCTTTGGGACAGAAAATATATGGACTAAACAAATTTATGAGTTCAGAGTGGACCTAGCCAACCCAAATAAAGTCAACAATCAGGACAATGACAAAAGTCCTACAGACAGGAACAAACATATGCTTACTCACTTGACAAAAGTTGGATATTTATTGCAGTGTTTCTGAATATCAATCAAGAGAAAGATAGATAGTACAATGAATAGAATGTTGGCTTTGGAGTCAAGAAGACTTGACTTCAAATACGGATTCAGGTATTTATTAGCCTGGGCAAATCACTTAATCTCTGCCTCAGTTTCCCCATCTGTAAAATGGAGATCACAGCAGCATTTATCTCCCAGGAGTCTTTTGAGGATGAAATTGGATAGTATTTATATATTACTGTGCAAACCTTAAAGTATTATATAAAGACTATCATTATTTTGGTTTCTCAATCAGATCCTAGCTTTTTAAGAACTATGGTGGGCCAGTTGTCCTGGTTGCCTCACAGATAACTCTCAAGTTCTCTAAACTCTCAATTCTACATTGAAAGGTATAAAGGGCTACAACTGAGCAAGATAACCTAGCACTTGAGGCTAATTACCAATTGGATAATTCTCTACTAACATGTTTGGAGAATGACCCTACTTAACTATTCTGTGCTGGCTCCATTGGTGGGTGTGGACAAAGAAGGGGAAGTGAGATCAGTGGGTGGAGGAGGAGGAGGAGAGTCATTCTTTGGCAGTAGAGAGAGAGGAAGGAGAGATTCCTATATCTAATCCCCTGAGAGGCTGAGAATAAAGACTTTTGCTTATCCTGACTCCGGCTGATTCTAAGATATCCAGGGTCACAACAGAAAGGCCGTTGCTGAACACTTTCTTAAAGGACACTCTGGAGATGTCATCATGCCTGTGACCTCTTCCAACAATTGGTGAGTTCCTCCTAAGAACTTCCATTTAAGGAAGCACTTATGACAGCCATGCTCACCTCAAATAGGAGTTGTCTTTCCTCACTAGAATGTAAGCCCCTTGAGGTCAGAAACTCTTTTCTTTTGTTTATCATTGTGTTGCATGTAGGAAGCACTTACAATCTGATGTCATTTTGGGGAAAAAAAGATGACTTAATTGTCTCATGCTGCCAGAGAAGCAATATGGGTTAAAAATAAGATTTGGGGAGCAAGAAATGAGAACCTTACCTCTCCCTGTTATTCATTCAGTGAAGGGCTGATGAGAAAAAGATATTTAGTGTCTCCAATATCTGTTTCCCTTCTAGGAGAGTCCCAGCACTTATCCTAAGATTGAATATCTTTGGGTGTGAATGTTTTTGAGTCTAAATGGTTTGTGTATTTGGTAGGAGTAGGGATAAAAGAAAGATTCTTCTGACACACTAGGGAGTTGCTTGTTCAGTGGACTTAAAGTATGTTTGACTATTGGACAATGACTAAATCACAGAGTGACTCTAAGAATCTAGGAGACACTTAGAACAGACTCTATTACCCTGCTTTCAAACCCGAGTTAGTTCCCTTCCATGGACAGCTTATGGGCTATTTGAATGTTTTATATGTTTTCTATATTGGCTTTATACACTCCATTGAATCTTTTATATTATCTGAATTTTTGCAGGGTGAAATAAAGGCCATATTCTACCTATACTGCTATTTAAATGCTTGTATAGGAGCTGAGGATCCTGTTACCTACATTTTGGAAAAGTTAGACACAAGCTATATTCGAGCTATGAGTGGAGCCTTTAGTGGAACAAATTCTGGGTAGGAGAAATTAGCTAAAGAGAACATGAACACATTTGTACCAGCCCTGCAGGTCAGATGTATCTCTCATACGGTGAGAAAGGGTCTGGGCCAAAACTTACAAATAATTCATTATTGTGTTCCCAATTATTTTCTGTGTGATTTAGAGTTAGTCATTTAATAATGTTTTTTCCCTTTTGGTTCAGGACCTTTGGAATTTTTTCTGTATAGATAACTTCCAGTACAAAAGCTTTTTCCCCTTAAGCATAACAGTAGCTTTCCTGTAGCTCAGGTGGTATCAGAAGCACCAAAAGCCTAAATAATTCATCATGGTCATAGAACTAGTAGATGTCATAAGACAAGGAGCCTCAGTTTTTCTGATTTCTTGGTAAGCTAATCTATGTATCTCTGAGGGAAGGACTTCAGTGAAGTGGGAGGCTGGGAATACGGAAATTATCATTAGCAAGTCAGTCATAGGGCCATAGATTTTGAGGTCAGTTGACATCAATGAGGCAGCTAGGTGGTGTAGTAAATAGTGTCAGCCCACTAGGCAGGAGTACCTGAGTTTAAATCTAGCCTCAGACATTCTTTATCTGAGGGATCCTGGGCAAGTCACTTAATACCATCTGCCTCAGTTTTCTCATCAGTAAAATAAACTAGAAAAGGAAATGGCAAACTACCTCAGGATCTTTGCCAAAGAAACCCCAAATGGGGTCATAAAGAATCAGACATGACAGAAATGACTGAACAACAACAATATTATCAGCAACTTTAATTGACATCACAATTATCTGATACAAGTCATCGGATACAGTGGTCTCAAAAGGTCCAATGGGGAAGAACAACATGTATAATAGTGTCAGTGGATTGTAGCATGCTGACAATGGTTACTTGCCAGCAAAATGTATCATGAAAGATTTGTATACTGTAATGCATCTCCACATTGCAATACCTCCACAGTGCAAATCCTCTCCTCCCTGGATCAGATTGCAGCCTTCCTATACCTTCTTGTTCCCTTTGGCTCTTCCTGTCCCCCCAATAAATCCTATACTATAAGGTTCACTCAACATGAGGAAAGCTTTCCTTTATTTCCTTTATCCTTGACCTTACAAGGGTACTAATAGAGCCTATAGTCTGTCTCTTCCTTCTCATTGTAGAACTTGCTCACCTCTCTTTGTGTCTTAGATATTTTTTCTACCAGAGCTATCAAACTCAGTCCCTAAACTCCTAGTGGCAGCAAAACTCCAGGGTGCAGCCTAACCAGATTAGAATATAATTGGGAAATATTTAACAAAAAATAAAAATACAACACAACAAAGGCACTGTTAATTTGTGGTTTAATAAACCAATTTGGAGCCACCAGAGATCCATTTTTATTTGATTTTATACTATTGTTCTATGCCATATTAAAAATATGTCATAAAAACATCACTGAAGGAATATATAAGTATAGGAGTTGTCCTAAGCACAATGCTAGGTTTGGAGTCAGGAAGACTGACTCCAACTTTAATGAATTCAAATCCCACTTTAGCTATTTACTAGCCAGATGATCATGGGTAAGTCACTTAATCCCTAATTACCTCAATTTTCTCTTCTGTAAAATGGGTATATTAATAGCATCTACCTCCCAGGATTGGGGTGAGGATCAAATGACATAATAATTTAAAGTATTTACTATAGTGCCTGGCACATAGTGTTATATGCATATACATTATTATTCATTATTATTTATTATTATCATCATCAATGTCAGAACATATGGATAGCCACAGAATATGAAGAGCCTTAGATGGAGGCTACCCCCAAATTAAGATCTTCTATGGAGAAATGATGTGTGTATGTTGATACCCCCTCCCTCAACCTTCTTTGCCCTTGTATTGGAGGGCTGGAAATCTCCCGATGCCATCCTGCATAAAAAGCACTTCGCATCTGCTTCAACATCATGGAGCAAGACGTTCCCCTGTTGGTAGCTCCTAGTGTCCTAGACCTTCCCCTACCCCCCAGGGGGTACCCAACACCGAAGCATTTTGTTCCATAGTGCTGAAACCAGGCAGAGCAGCAGATACAAAATGGAATAATTTGACAGTGCATCTTCTGCCCTTTATAAAGTATGACTGTTATTTGTTTTGGTCACTGAGCTGCTGAGAAGCCATATACCATTTTGTTTTTATCATCTATGGCATGGGGTTAACAAAGTAAAAGTCGCAGAAAAGGCAAAACTCACATCTGCCCATAAAATAACAAAGAAATAGAAATATGCCGGCAATTCCAGAGAAATCACAAGGTAACATGGGATCAGAGATAAGTGAGAGGACAAACTGTTAGGACAATGGAAATCCTGAGCACAGATTTGAACTTTGACAAGGATGAGGACGGTTTCTGGAGCGAGCTGAGCCTCCAAGTTAAGCTGGAGATGGAGGAATAAAAGAGCAGAGGGAGAAGGGCACTAAAGGGTTCTACTGACAGTGAGCAGCCCATTTCTTGAGGAGTGGAGAGTTTGTGCAAGGAATGGCAATGAGAAGGGATATCCTCTGACAGAACAAGAGTCACACAGCCGATGTATGTTAGAAGCAGCACACATGAATCGGTGCTTTCTTCACTTCGAGACAAGCTCACTATCTGCTCTCCAAATTGCCTTCCATTCAAAAGTCTCTATAGCCAAGCATTTTGTGATCAAGGGCATGATCATTGTATCTCCATGCTCATGGTCAACTGATGGATGTCAGTCATATCTCCCCTCTGCCCTGGTCCTCCCCATCTTAAAAAGGCCTCTTTAAATCTGAATTATAGAGTTGCCCCTTTCTGAGGAGACAAAGGAGAAATACATCATTTAGGGCCTTGAAAAACAGATTGGGAGAAGCACCAAGAAATACACAAAAGGATCAATTTCTTTTCAGCCCTTGGGCAACACATTCATTCACTCTACCCATTTCCATCTTTAGCCACTGTAACAGCCCAGGATGTGATTAATCTATTCTCTTGGCTGAGTTTAGTCCAAAGGCTCCCCCAGTCTCCCAGGAATTCTCTCTAAATGCATTTTTTGAAAGTAAAGTCTTTTTTTTTTTTTTTTTTTTTTTTTAGCCAAGGGTCAGGGAAAAAATAACAACAATAATACAACCTAAATCCAATTTTCAATTTAGCTTTCACAAAGAAGGGAAAGAACCCACGTCTCAGGGCCCATAGCCCAGCAGACGGTTTGCCATTTTTGTTTCGATACAGTTGTTCTGTAATTCAAGGAGTAGCTCAAATGGGAAAAGCTGTCCATAATTGCTGGCAGGGCGAACAGTCTGCATTAATGGAGTGTAGGAAAAGTCTTTGGGGAGAGAACATTAGAAAAATGGCAGGCTGGGGTTAAGACTCAGGAGGGTTATTTTTTATTTGTGCAGGAACAAATTTCAGATCCTTTTTTTTTTTTTTCTTGCTTAGATTTTTTTTTTTTTTTTTTTTTTTTTTTTTGCATTCAAAGCCCCAGATGAATAGAAAAAAAAAGTGAGCTGAATTGGTTCCAATTTTCAGTGAGAGTGCAATTCCAATTGATTTAAAGTAGAGAGCAACACAGGTAATGATCACAGAAAGAGGCTGGAATTAGTCAATAAATAAGGCGCAAGGTCCCCAGTCCAACTTCTCTTTCATTAGCTTTAAGGGATGAGAATAAAAATATAGGTAGTTTCATTTATCAGACTCCTAATAAAAGCTCGTAGTGATGTGTCCCCAGCTCAGGCTCAGGCACTGGTAGTATTTAGCTTTAATCCAGAATTTACCTCCAGTTCAATCCCTGTTTTAACACCCGGGCCATTCACTTAACCACTGTAGCCTCTGATTGCATCCCTTTTCTGCTCTCAACCATAAAACCCCCAAAGCAGACTCCTCATGATTTTTGTTCTCCTCTGTAGAGTGGAGCTATGATTCGTAGCTGAAGTTCTGTGTCCAATAAGAACTTCCTTCCATTGTTCCATCTCTACAGGAGCCACCATCCTTTCCCTGATTGTGGATCAATACAGAATATACTTATACCAACTGGATCCCAGCCTCCTTCATCAAGTCTTTAATGGCCTGGTGGAAAGAGCGCTAGAATTAGAGTCAAGGAACCCTGCTTGAGTGATCAAATCCCAGAAATGTCACATTATTATAAATGACTTTCCTTTCAAAAACTTTGTGTTCCAACATGACCCACTTGGGGGTTCTCAGACATGACACAAACCCTCAGATATTCTTCACCTTTTCTTGCATTCTGGACCATTTGACATTCTAGGGATACCTATGCATCTTTCTCCAGAGTAATGCTTTTAAATCTATTAAATATAATAAAGAGTATTGCAAAGAAACCAATTCTATTGAATTATAATTATCTATATACATTTATGTATTATACATATATATAAGCTTTAATAGCTTATTTTATATGTATGTGACTATTTAAGCTTTAATAGCTTAAAATTACATAAGACCTTTGGGAAACCCTTTATAGGCACTATATATATTCACATACTTGTACATTCATAAATTCACACACATGCGTTTCCATTTCCATATACATATGTACACGAACATATAACTACAAACTATTTTAGGGGAAAAAGCGATTAGTATGGGGAGTGAAGATTTAAAAAAAAAACACCTCATATAGAAAATTACTAAAGCCGAGTCTAGAATAAAACTAAGGACTATAAAGGGAATACATAAGAAGGCCCTCGGAAATCCATCCACAAGGACTGCCCCTGGCCCCCAAGAATTAGGAACTCTTGCTGCATCTCCTGGTTTCATCTCTAACCTCCTATTTCTCTAAGCTGTTGTTCCCCCATGCCTGAAATGTATTCTCTCTTTATCTATTCCCTTTATAGTCTCTAGTTTGATTCAATACTCATCTCGAGTCATTCTCCACAAGAGGCTTTTCCTTATTCTGAGCTCCACACATCACACCATGCTAGTTCTTTTTTTCCTTTCAAATACCTTGTAGTTATATATATGTGTGTGTGTGTGTGTGTGTGTGTGTGTGTGTGTGTGTGTATGTCTATGTGTCTGTATATATATGACTATGTATGCATAATATTTTAAGGATATTCTAAAAGTCAATGTTATTTTAAGCTATTAAAGCTTATATATATATGATATACAAATAAACTATTAAAACTTAATTAAGGAAGACTATGTGTGTGTATATGTGCACGTGTGCATGTGTGTGTGTGTGTGTGTGTGTGTGTGTGTGTGTGTGTGGTGTGTGTATAGGTAAAATATAAGTTCATTGAGGACAGGGACTAATTAATTTTTCGTACTTATATTCCCAGTACTTAACACATTGTAGTTACTTTAGGCATGCTGATCAATTAATTAAATAATTAAGTTGTTAAAGCCTGTGTAGGATCATAGGATCACAGATTTAGACTTAGGTAGGGCCTTAGAAGGCACTAGGTTCAACTTCCCATTTTTACAGATGAGGAGACTGGGGCCAGAGAAATGTGAACTGACCAAATTCCCACTTATCAATGAACAGACTCAGGCTTTGAACTCAGCTCCTCTGACTCTAACCCCTCAGCTCTTCCATTCTATTTCACGTCTCCCATCCTTAATTTCCATTTCAGCAAAATGAGGACCTGGATGACTAGGTGACTTCTAAATGTGAGCAATGTATGATGTGCTGCACATTAAATATAAAAGAGACACATAGAAGGCTGGAGCTGGAGGAACTATTCCCATTGTTTATTTTATTGGTTAAATGATGTAGTTGAAGAGCTTTGGACTTGGATTGGGAAAGACTGAGTTGAAATCCTACCTTAGTCACTTACTGACTGTATAAACTTGAGTAAGTTCCTTAACCTCTTATATGTATACATGGATGTTTGTATATGCATGCAACCTCCTAGTCCATATGTTTATACATGTACATTATTTATATACATGTTCATATTACATGTCTGTGATTGTTGTTGTTCAGTCATTCACTCTTGTCTCACACTTTGTGACCCAATGTACCATACTGTTCTCTTGCAAAGATACTGGAATGCTTTTCCATTTCCTTTTCCAATGTATTAAAGCAAATAGAGGTCAAGTGACTTGCCCAGGATCACATAGTTAGGGTCTAAGGCCAGATTTAAATTTTGGTCTTCCTGACTCCAGGCCCTGCTCTATATCCACTGAGACACTAAACTACCTATCTCCTATTTGTATGTATACACACATGTACAAGCATATTGGTGGACTCACACATACGTGTACATTATTTGTGTGTGTATAAGAGACAGACAGAAAGGGGGCAAAAAGAGAGAGACAGAGAGACAAAGGGAGGGAAAGAGAGACAGATACAGAGAGAGAGAGGCAGGAAGGGAGGGAGAGAGACAGGGGGGGAAAAGAAAAATAGAGACAGACAGACAGAGAGACAGAGAGACAGACAGATAGATAGATAGATAGATAGAGAGAGAGAGAGAGAGAGAGAGAGAGAGAGAGACAGAGAGACAGAGAGACAGAGAGACAGAGAGAGACAGAAAGACAAAGGGAGGGAAAGAGAGACAGATACAGAGAGAGAGGCAGGGAGGGAGGGAGAGAGACAGGGAGGGAAAAGAAAAATAGAGACAGACAGACAGACAGAGAGACAGATGAAGAGAGAGAGAGAGAGACAGAGAGACAGAGAGAGAGATAGATGAAGAGAGAGAGAGAGAGAGAGACAGAGAGAGAGAGACAGATGAAGAGAGAGAGAGAGAGAGAGAGAGAGAGAGAGAGAGAGAGAGAGAGAGAGAGAGAGAGAGAGGGAGAAATGGAAAAATGGAATGAAAGAGGAGGAGGGAGGGAGGGAATAAGGGAGGAGACAAAAGAAGACACAGAAGGGAGACAGACACACCCACAGAAGTGAGGAGAAAGAGAGGGAGAAGAAGAGGGAGAGAGGGAGAATGTGATTTCCAGGCAGGGGATAGCACTGGCAACCAAAAGGATCACTATAAGCTAGAGATGTCACCTGATCTGAGCTCTGAAGGAAATAAAAATTCTCTATGATAGGGAAGGGGAGGGGCAGTGAGGGAGAAACCTGCTTCAGCATAGGTTATGTCCTTTATGTTTTCATTTCTTGGATAACCTATAGATGTGACCCTGAAACAGCACTACACCAGATTTTCATCCATAAACATAGGGAAACAAACAAATATAGATTGGATAAAGACAAAAGGTGTCAACTAAATCCTATTAGGAAAAATAAATAAGTAAAAGGAAAGCATCTCACCCAGTCCAATCCCATCTTCCAGGTAGGTCAGTGCCCAAGATGGATACCTGCTGGATCTGGAAATTCCTACCAGGAAGGCAGCAGCTTTTCGTTATTCTGGCATTCAGAGTCATCCTGTTAGTCTAATCAAACTCCTTCATGTTGTCTTTGAAGTCCATGCTATTGAATGCAGTAGCCTGAGGGAAGGAGGGCCCCTCTCCAGGCAAGTAGAAGAGGAGACAGAAATAAATATAAACACACACACAAATAAAATACAAAAGCATTTTGGAAATATCAGAAAAGGGCATATGTGGAAAGCATCATTTGAGCCTTTAAAAAGGAATCAAGGAATCTAAGAAGCAGAGAGTTAAGCAAGATCTGAGTGCAAAGATTGTGCAAGTCTTAGAGTTTCTGGGACTCAGTTTTTACATTGGGAAAATGAAGAGATTGGTTAGATGGCCTCCTTTGGCTCTGAATTTGTGCTGCCATGAGCTATCCTGCAGCATCTTACAGAAGTCAGGGCCTGATGAGATGATGATAGCTCGGTGCATGGGGTTAGAGAGAAGGGGAGAAGGCTGGCTAAGGTTAGTGGGAAGAGAAGGAGAGATGATAATGGATGAGTCCAAGCAGTGAAGATGTGGGTCCCTCCTCCCAAATCCACTGACCTGAACGAAATAGCTGAGCCCTACATCATTAGCAGCTCAGCTATTTCCAGCCAGTAGGGCCCTTTACTGACCTCTTCCTGTCCATTGACTGCTTCCTGTTGATTTCCCCCCTGGCAGTCCTGGGAATAAATGGAACCAGAGTGAGAATGTTTGTGAGAAGGATCTGGGATCTTGATCAGCACATAGATTTTCTTCCTGACATATCTTCTCCCACTCTTCCCATCATGGACAACATACCTTCCTCTTACCTGATGGGCTCCTCTTAATGTGACTAAAGTCTGGATTGGAGTAAAGGGCCTTGTTTATTTCTGTTTTTTTTAATGTCCCCTTTATTATGCAATCCTTAGAATATAAATTAAAATATGGAGGATTATAGAGGAAAACAAAGGTTAGTAAATTTTTGAAAATTCCCCTTCATCCAATTTCTCCTGATATCTCTCCTTTGAATCCTTTGGGAGCTGGGCACTTCAGGATTAAAGATGTGAAGCCCTTTTAAATAAAAGATTCACTGATCCCAGAACAGGGAGGAGGCAGTTCCAATACCAGCTTCTGTCAATGAGTAAATGAACCCAAGGGGCTGAGATTCCACGGGAGATCTGTAGCTAATCGGGGTCCAGGGATTTTAGCCCACAGAACATTTCATGTCTGCTGAGGAACTACCTGGACTTGAATGAGATTAATAATGAGAGAGAGGGCAAGGGTGAGGACATGGAGGAGCAAGGGTTTCACTGATAGTTATTGAAGCAGCTGTCAAAACCTGAATTTTTTTTTCCTTCAATATCTGCCTCCTTTTCAAATTAGATTCTGTATTCCTTCACCCCTCCTACTGCATTGCCTTACAAATTAGTTTCCTTGCAATATTATACCGATGTATTGTTCAGCTTTGCTTCTCTGAAGACCTCCAGTTGCAAGGAAGAACTTCAAATGAAATATTAATTTTCTTGTAACCCACATTAAATTAATGTCGCCTTACTTTTTTTTTTTTTTGAGATTGTTCTACAAAAACTTTCAATAAGTCCATCCTCTGCTTGCTAGGAAGAAATGAAGGAAGTCCCAGCTCCACTAGTAATTTGCTAGGTGACCCTGGGCAAGTTATTCTCTGGGCCCTAACATCCTCCTTCGGAGAATGAACCGGTAGGGCCAGATGATCTCAAAGGTCTTTTCTTGCCCAACAGTGGCTAGTATGTTGGATTAGGAATTCCTAATCCAACATAGGAATCCCAGCTTCTGGAACTTACTAAGAATGTGGAGTTGAGCCATTTCTCTGAGCTTCTGTCTTATTTTCCTCATCTATAAAAAGGGCATATTAATATTATAAAATCCACTTTGAAGAGTTAGTGTGTTTCAAATGAGATAATATATTTTAAGTGGTCTTCAAATCTCTAGGAGTGCTCTCAAATAATTTCCATCCTCCCTTTCTCCTTTCCTCCCTTTCTTCATTTTCTCTTTCCCTTCTTCCTTCCTTCCTAGCATTTCTCCTTCCTTCTTTTCCTCCATCTCTTCCTCCTTCCTTCTCTCCCTGTTTCTTTCCTCCTTCCTCCCTCCATCCTTTCCTTCCTTCCTTCTTTCCTTCTTTCCTTCCTTCCTTCCTTCCTTTCTTCTTTCCTTAACTCCCTTTCCTCTTTTTTCCTTCCCACATTATCCTCCCTCCTTTTTACCTTCCCCTTCCCTTCTTCCTCACCTTTTCCTCTCTACCTACTGAATTCCCACCTATCCTTTTTGTTGTTGTTTGCTCTTCTTGAAGAGGACCATGATATCAGAGAGACTATGAAAAAAAAAAAAAAAGAACTGAATTTAAGCAAGGGAAGGCTGTGCAAAGGCACCAGACTCACCTCCCCCAGTGACAACATATAGATCAGGATGACTGGAGATGGCTCTGGATCAAGACTTATTTTAAAGTTCATCACAAATGCCATCTCTTTGGGGAAACTTTTCTGAATCCTCATGGCAACCTTCCATTTGGCTCTTATCTAACACTTTGCTTATATTTTTCATTAAATTAAAGTGAATTACAGTAATGTATATATGTGCACATATATGTATGTGTGTGTCTATGTATACATATACATATATACATATAGGAAGGAAGGAAAGAAGGGACAGAGGAAGGGAGGGATGGATGGAGGGAGGGAGGGAGGGAGATAATGAAGAGAGGGGATGAGGAAGGGAGGGAGGAAATAAAGAAAGAAGTATTAATTAAGCGCCTACTATATGCCAGGCACTATATTAAACCCTTTATAAACGTTTCACTTGTTCTACACAATAGCTCTGTGAAGTAGGTATTATTATTTCAGTTTTACAGCTGGAAAATTTGAGGCACTGAAAAATTAAATGATTTTCTTGGGATTATACAGCTATTAAATATCCGAAGCAGAATTTGGATCAGGTCTTCCAGATTCATGACCTAATGCTTTGTCCATTATGTCACCTACTCATCAATTATTGATTTGCTGCTACACTCCAAGGTCCCGAGTACCTTTCCATCTGACATAGTTGACACAACCTTGATGCATTTGTCTTTGCTTCTCATATTAGAGTGCAAGTTTCCTGGGATCAGGAACTCTTTTATTTTTCTACAAAAATATATAACACAATACTATGTATACAGTAAGTGTTTAATAAGGATTTTCACCTATTCATTCATTCATTCATTAATTCATTCATTCATCATAGTTCCCTTCTGGTGCCATCTTTTGTGAAATGTGTAGAGTTTTGCTGGTTGAGGGCCATTTGAAAGATACAAGTCTACTTACTTACCCAGCTGAATGAGTAACCACTGTTCCTCTTCTCTTAACCTGGTATAAATGGCCTATACTGGTGAGGAGTAGTCAGTCATCCCCTCCAGACATAGCTGTAGCTCTTTGAGGAAGTCTGCCTTGGGACTCCAAACAAGCTTCCAGAACTCCTTGGCCTGTGAAGGTGAGACAAAAAAGAAAGATCTGACTCTTATTTGAAATAACGTTGGAACTCACAGCCACAGTGAAAATCTGTAATTCGGCCCCCATGGGATGCAGACAGGTTGTAACTTTCTAGCTATCTCTGTAGTTCTTCAAATCTAGTTTCCTACATGTCAGTGAGCATAGAACCAAGAGCCCAATCAATATTCATTGCATGTCTGTGATATTGGAATGAGCCTTCATTCTGGAGGTAGAGGAGGACCAGGTTCAAATCTACTTTTGATGATACTCTCCGTGTGACCAACTCTCTCCCTGGGTCAGCTCCCTGTTGTTCTCTCTCATCTGTTAAATCAGGAATTGGATAAGATAGCTGTTAGTTCTAGATCTATGATCTAATCATGAGAAGGCTCATGGTATAAAGATTCCCAATTCATTTAGGCAGAACTTACCCACATAGAAAGTATTCTGTATCACTTCATGTCGATCAATGTCAAGGGATACAATATCCCTAGACTGAGGTAGCCTCAGGTGGAAGAGGGATGAGAACCCATATCACTGAGAATAATGATTTTCTTCTTCACTCATTTTTTATTTGTTCTTGTCAAGATATCACTTGTCAATATGGTTGCCAGTTCCTTCTCTAGTTCATTTTACAGATGAGGAAACTGAGATAACCCTGGATGAGGGTTAACTAACTGTCACATGGTCGCAGAGCTAATAAAAATCTGAGGCTGGATTTGAATTCAGGAAGATAAGTCTCCTTGATTCCAGCCTTGGCTTTCTGTGCACATGGCTCCACCTAATAGTCCAACTATGCTGATTCTGTCCTTTGTGGTCAGGAAAGTAGTTTCTGAGAACCCCAGCACTGAGAATCCATAGCACCTCATAAGCAAACTCAACTTTTATATTTATACTCATTTATTCCCAAATCCCTCATCTTACAGAGGAGGAAACTGAGGCACAGGGAGTTTAAGCCCAAGATCACACAGATGGACTCTACATCCAGCTCTCATACCTATGCTACTTCTGGTCATTCCTTCTATTCCCATTCCACAGATGAACCAAATCAGGCTTAGAGTTTAATGATTTGTCCAACACCCCACAGCTAGTTGATTTCAAACCCATCTTTTAACTACAAATCCAAGACTGTTTCTATTACAACATGGTTGATGCCCATTCCCTCACAAGGCATTCTAGGGGCTTTATGTTTCTAGAGTACATAAACATTTTTCTATTTTCATCAGAAGGAGAGTAGAAGCAGTGGGAAGGGTCCTCCATTTGTCATGAGATGACTTGGGTGTAAAGTCACACCTTGCAGGAACCTCAGAACTTATATGGTCTACCCCCCCACACACACACACACATCTGACTCTGCCACCCATCCAAGTGATGAAATGAGAAACCATATCCCAGAGAAAGAAAGTGAATTGGTGAAGGTCACAGTCTCTGACAGTGCTGGGATCTGCCTCGATATCAGCCACTAACAATGCATGGACACCTAGGGGCAGACAAGGGAAACATTAGCAATTTCTTCTTGCCAGAATCATTTTGTGCTCTGCTCTTTTTCTTTGTGGGCCTCGGGAGAATGTCCTCCCTTAGCAGGGAGATGCTTTCAAAGGCCTGCCTTTATTCCCCATCTCATCATGCATGGAGTTCACTACTCCTTCCAAAGAGTTGGGGACAAATGTGCAGACTGCCTAGATAAATGGACATTTTTCTAGATGCCATTCTGAAAAAGAATAAAGAAGGATCTGGAGTGAGCCAGGAAAGTCTTTGGGCATCCAAGCCTTTCTGTTCTTTTAGTTGTACTCAGGGCTTCTTCAGAAAGCCTTGTTATAGGAGATAGAGGGGTTGTCTCACAGGTGATATAAGCTAACTATGTCCCCTATGAGTTGTCTGGGAGAAGGCAGCCCGTACCTTTTGAGTCTCTAGGGTCCTGATTAATTCCAACACACCTTCCCCTTTTCCACCCCAAACTTCTGTTATGTCCCCTACTTATTCCAGCTGAGCTTAATTTTTATTTGCTTTATTGCTTTTCCTGAGGATGATTGTGCTTCCAACTTGTCCACAGCTCACCAGGTGTTTCAAGGAGGACTCATTGGGGCTTCTGATTAACCTGTTGCCTATTTTCATGCTAGTTTTCCAGGAAATTAGCCTTGTTCTTTCTTTTAGACCCTTGGCAACCTGCTCTCCAGTCACCTCCCCACCCTTGGACTGCCTCATTTATGAAAGTGGCTTGGCCTCCTTTGGGTTCCTCAGTAATTGAGGTGATTACTCATTCCTTCATTGAACAAATTTGGGAGCTAGCAGCTAGCCCAGGAATCCAAAGCTCCAGACCGCTTTCTGCTTGCTTGCAATGCTTTTCTTCCCAGAACTTGGGATCATAAATTTAGAGCTTTTGATCTGGACCTTAGAATCTCACTCCATTTTACAAACAAGAAAACTGAGGCACCCCATTCCAATGATCTTGTGATGAAGAGACCCATCTACACCCAGAGAGGATTGTGGGAAGTGAGTGTGGATCACAACATAGCATTTTCACTTTTTTTGTTGTTTGCTTACGTTTTATTTTTTCTCATTTTTTTTGATTTGATTTTTTCTCGTGCAGCAAGATAATTGTATAAATATGTATACATATAATGGATTTAACATATTTTTATCACATTTAACATATATTAGATTACTTGTCATCTAGGGAGGGAGTGAAGGGAAGGGGGGAAATTGGAACACAAAGTTTTGCAAGAACTAATGTTGAAAAATTATCCATGCATATGTTTTGAAAATTAAAAAGGCTTTAATAAAAATAATAATAAATAAAAATATAATTCAGATACTAAAAAAGAAAAACAATAGAAAACTGAGGCACAGAGTGATTAAATGGTTTCCTTAAGGTCAAATATTTGAAGCCCAGTTGGACCGGATGCTTTTCTGATTCCAAGTCCAACATTCTATTCATTTAATTATTATTTAGAACCCAGAAATCTCTAGGAAAATTGGGAATAGAGTAAGTTTACTTAGGATGTGTCAAAGATTCCAAGAACCAGGGTGGTTATATATCTGAGGAAGAGAAGAGGGATGCTAAAGAAAAGGACCTATACTGTAGCTGGACTCTACCATTACTTGGTAGAAAGAACATCTGATAGACAGGGTGTTTAATAACTTGGGTTTTAGTTCTAGCTCTTCCACTAATCATCTCTATGGAAGGTCCTTCCTCTCTGAGATTTAGCTTCCCCTCTACAAAATAGAGCTTAGGTTAGACCCTGTCAGCTCTAGAATTATGTAGTTCTACTGTTTCTTTACATGAGCAGATAAGACTCTTGCCAGTTCTGGAGCTGCCATCTCTGGTTCTAAGAAGCTTCAATATGGGCATGGTCTGAAAACCACATTATCAAATTCATAGAATCAAGGGAGCAAAGAATAGAATGGCCCACAGCTCCAGGTTAGAAATGCATGCATTAGATCAGCAAATTACTCAATCCAAAGATAAGAAGATTCAATTTAAGTGCATCAGTCAATTCCAAATTTTCCAGAGGAAGTACCTAAGGTTCAGATGGGGAAGCCACCTGCTCAAGATCACATAGGACATTAATGATGGAGCTAGGACTTCTTTCATTTCTTCCTAGTGAGAATAGGATGGACCAGTTTAAAATTGGTTCAGGTGGAAGAAGATCCATTAAGGAAGAATATAAAAAATTGGATTATTTACGACATCCAGGTTTATAATCAGCAGAGGGAAGGCACTAGAATTAAGACGGATTGGGAAAGATTTCCCTTAGAAAGTGAGATGAAGTTATACACACATATGAGTTGTCCAGGTCTGGAAAGGGCTACGGATACATTGTGTGACCACAGAAAAAAAGTAAAACCAACTGAATTATTTGAAGATTAAGACCATGGCCTCATTAGTACTATTCTCTAGCTGATTGAGCTAATAAATTTTCTGAGATGAGACTGCTCACGGTCATGCTTCATCTGATTTTTTACAAGCCTAATTAGGGGAAACTTTTTTTTTTTTCTCTTTGATATGAGGAAAGATCTTGAGGAACAAACCTGAATTACATTCCTGAGGCCAACCTGAGAAATTTGAAAAATAATCTCTCTTCCTTAAATACCAGAGCTCCTTCAAAAGACTCTCTAGTTGCGATTTTTTTTGGTCTTTGATCAAAACACCCTTTAATTCATCATTCAATCACCAGCCCATTACTCAATAACCATTGCTAATAGCAGTCAGAAAACAAACAATGACAACAGAATGGAGTAGTAGAATGGTGCTTCCAGTTCAACCTACACTCATCCAACTGTAAGAGATCTTTAAAAAGCATCTAGTATAATCCAACCATTTTATAGATAAGGAAACCTATCTAAAGATAACCAGCTTGCCCATAATCCCCTAGCTCATTATTCTCAGAGTTGGGTCTAGAACCCAAGTCTCAAATATTAATAATATGAACTCCACTCCTCTTTTCTCCAGCCCAGGAACTCAGGCTGCTGGGAGTTTCTGTCAAGCTCATTTCAGAGTTCTCTCAACCCTCCTGTGCCCTCCACCGCTCCAGGGCTCAAAGTGTGAAGCATTTCTTGGCTCACCTGATGATGATCAGAGCTAGTTTAATAATACCTTCCAAAATTAAGCAAATGCCTCCTAATGAGAATCAGTGAAGAGTGACAACAACTCTTCATTAATTCCTAACCTTCTGGCAGTCCTGAGTTCCTCTAGTTAATAAGGCATTGCTATAAAAGAGGCAAGAAGGAGAACGTTGTAGTTGGTTTGGTCCAGAGGGGCCCTGGAGAAATTAGTGGTCTGTTCTCCATTTTTATGGTTGGTAGAGGAAGAAGGAGAGGAAAGGAGGAGAAAAATTCAACCTCTGGCCTAGGGTGGGAAATGGGGAGAGAACACTACCCTCCACCCCACCCCCCTACTTCATACACAAGCATGCACATGTAAATATAGGGATACAGCCCTTATGAACTAAAACAGGTAGGAGGATTAAGTTGAACCAGGAGAGAAAAGGGAAACCAAGGGGAGCAAAAGCTCGTTAGCTCAATCATGGTCCTTGATGGAATTATAAACAATTATAAACAATAACAGCCTTTAATTGATTTGGGTCTGCTTATGTACAGAGCACCATGCAATGCACAGGAGAGAGACAGAATATTTAGACTGCTTGCCTTTTAATACCTCTCTTTCAGTGGCCCTCTCCCCTGCCCTGGACACTCAGTTCCCTGTTGCTGTTCAAGTTTCTCTATCCCAGCATCCCACCTAACCTCATATCTTTGTAATGGACAAATTTTGGCTCATGTTACAGGGTTATCATCTCCCTCTTTCCTCCATCCCTATCTGTACTTTATTTCCTCAGCAGAAGCTAGATTTGGTTTAATTTTAGAACAAAAGCTTCATATTAAAATTAAAATAGTGAATTTCTAATACCCATCAGGACCTGGCCAAGAAGTCATGCTAAAAGGCTAAAGCAATAAGTGAACTTCAAGTTCATCTAATGAGACATTTCCCAACCTCACAAAGCTATCAGGTCCTCATGTATTAAAATATATGCAGTGAAAATATCCTGAATCTTCCTTTTCCTTCCAGCCCAGTCTCCTTTCTCCTTTCTTGCTTTTCATCCCTGCTGTACCAATGCTAAGAGAGTCAGGCAAGCAAGCATCTTGCTGTATTCATTAAAGATCTACTATTTGCCAGGCACAGACACAAAAAAAGGCAAAAAACAAACATAAACAAACAACAACAAAATCAATTTCTGCCTGTCTTCAAGGAGCTTATAGTTTAATAAAGGAGATGACTTTGTAATAGCACTAGTTGACATTTTATGGTGTCTACTATGTGCCAGGCACTGTGCTAAGCACTTTACAAATATTGTCTAAATTGAGTCTCAGAAGAAGCCTAGGACATAGTTGATATTATCATCTTCATTTTGCATATGTGGAAACAAAGGCAGCTGGGCTGCACAGTGTATAGAGCACCAGACCTGAATTTAGGAACACTCATCTTCTTGAGTT
Organism: Sminthopsis crassicaudata; assembly: GCF_048593235.1. Lineage (NCBI taxonomy): Eukaryota > Metazoa > Chordata > Mammalia > Dasyuromorphia > Dasyuridae > Sminthopsis > Sminthopsis crassicaudata. The sequence goes on from NC_133620.1 coordinate 447,416,487, forward strand.
CAAATCTGGCCTCAGACACTAGCTATGTGATCCTGGACAAGTCATTTAAGCCTGTTTGCCTCAGTTTCCTCATGTATAAAATGAGCTGGAGAAGGAAATGGCAAATCTTTGACAAGAAAACCTTAAATGGGGTCATGAAGAGCCAGATGAATCAGTGTAACAACTCTTAGGATTAAGTGACTTGCTCAGGATCAAACAGCTAATAAGTGCCTGGGGTTGAATTTGAACTCAGTTCTTCCCATTGCCAGACCAGCATTGTAGCCACTGTAGCCACCTAGCAGCCCCTATGTGAATAATAATGTACAGACATGATAATTTCAAGATGAACTGGAGTTAATCAACACAAGGAAGACATTAGTTTCAAAGGGCATTCATAAGATTTTATCTGGATCTTGAATTAAGTCAGAATTTGGAGATGAGGAACATGGGGCATATATTCTGTGTTGGATTTAAGAAATATGAATTCAATCCAATCCTCCAGTGGAAAATGATGCTCAGGGGAAAGTGACTTTTTTCAATAAATCCTAACAGGGAGGTTTGTTCTGAGATCAGAACAAATCTTCAGCTTCCAAATCCAAACTATGGATAACGTCTGTGTCCTTGTCTTTAGCCCACAGCCACCTCCTTTGGAAAAGCATGTTTGAGATAGCATCAAGGCTTGTGGATTTTGAAAAAAAAATAATGACAAAATGTATCATCTGAGGGAAGGGGTAGAAATGAAAGGACAGATAGAATTTGAAATTCAAAACTTCATAAATAAGGTTAAAATGTGATTTTTACATGTGATTGAGGAAAAATATCATTTTTAAAAGAGAGAATGGCATATTGGGAAGAATACTACTGAATAATCAAAAGAGTTGAATTGGAATCCGACTTCTCTTATTTGCCAATCACAGGATTTTAGAGTTAAGAGGAGCAGCAGATCCATCCATTTAATTCATGTCCCAAAAAGATCTGCCCAAATGCCAGACCCAGCAAGTCAGCCAGTCTGTGCTTGAAGACCTCTAAAGAGAGATCTCCAGAGACAACTTATCCCACTTTGGGATACTCAAATTGTTAGAAATGTATTTTCCTCTCTGACATAAAGTCTAAACTTTCCTCTCTGCAATGTGACCCCTGGGGGTCAAAGAGCACTTTTCTACATGACTGTATTGCAAGATATTAAGGCAACTCTTACCCTCCCTAACCCCTACCGAAAGACTTCTGTGGTTCAAACCAAAGATCCCCAATGTCTTCAACCAATCCTCCTATGATAGGAACTATCCTTGTTGGTTTTCTCTGGGTTCCTTCCAATCTGTGGTTCCTAGAACAAGAAAGACATGGCCCTCCAGATGTGATGGGACCTGCATCTTCATTACCTGTGTAATATCTGCCAAATTCTCAATCTCTTCATTTCACAAAATGATGCATTTAGATAAAGCAATTATTCACAATTTGAGCACAGAGATTTCCTTTTAACAACAGTAAAAAGCATAGGCCTTTGCATGACATTAGTTGTACTTTTTGCATGCGTTGGCTGAAAACAAAATTCATGCTGACTAAAAACTACTAGGAATTTGGTAATTCTTCAAAATGAATGTATATTTTATTAATCACAGCAGGATCTATATACATTTGAAAAATACTCATGCTAAAAGGGGTGAGATATAGTATGGATTTGTTCTCTTAAGATGTATGTTGGTTTATTTATTACAGTGAGATATTGAAAGAGATAGCAGGTACTTCTCTGAAGCTTCCAGAGATTAGAAGTCTGATGAAAGCAATGAAAGTTTATGCCTGAGAGCCGGTCCCACATCCAACTTGCTTTGGTGTTTAGATCTCAAGGCAACAAATGCACATGGATTTGTGAACCCCTTGCAATAACTCCAAATCAAGCAGTCTGGAAATCAGACTTGATTATTTCTAAGGTTGCTTTCTTTCTTTTTTTTTTTTTTTAACATTTTATAGCATCATTCTATCTTCCCCCTGTTTGTCTGGCTGTCCGCCATACTTGAAATCTTTTCCTTCTATACATCCACTTCTTTGGAATCCTGCTTTCTGTCAAGACTCAGTTCAAGTCAACAGCTATGTGAGTCATTGAATAAAGGGTTGCAGCCAAGAAGACTAGAGTTTCAATTTAACATCAGACTTGTCTTTGTGGTTCTGGGAAAGTCACTTAATCTCTATGCCTCAGTTTCCCCTTGTGTAAAATGGGGATCATACCAGCATCTCCCTCCCAGTGTTATTGTAAGTCTCAAATGAGAAATTTGTAAATTATTCTGCAGATGTTAAGCTGCTATTGAAATGCTACCTATAATTTTTTGTTAATTCCACCACACTTTCTTCATGGGCCTTTCTTTAGTCCCCCCAGATACTATTACCTTCTTAACACTCACCTTCCCCAAGGTTACTTTGCATCTGTCTTCTATATATTTTGTATATACCTCTTATATATTATCTCCAACTTTAGAATTTCAGTTCCTTAAGGAATAGAGACTGATTAATTTTGTCTTATCTCTAAATACCTAGCATGGTCCTTGGAATATAACAGGTGCTTAATAAATGCTGGTGGATAGCTTGAGTAACAGATAGATTATGAGAAATCTGACTTCAGGCCATACAATTCCTAGTATCTTCTCAGAATAGGCTCCCACTTGCTAGGGAAAGTTAAATATCTCATTGATCACCCTGATTTCTGGCAACAAAATCCCAGACAGCCTCTTGGGGGTGGCCACCAATTATTAGGAAGAACAGAATCTGGAAAGGATGTGATAAACCAGTGTCAAGTAGAGAAACTGTGAAATCTATTTTAAAATTTAAGAGCTGTGATTCTCCCTCTCCCTCCTTCCACCTTCTTTCTGTAAACTATAAGACAAAAACCTAACTGGATTAAATCCCCTTTATGTGGAGAAAGAGACTCTATTGGGACTACTGCTGCTGCTAAGCAAATTTTAAGGTCTTTACAGTAGCATGTGGAATGGTAGGCTACTTAACCACCAAAGTGCCAGGAAAGAAGGGGGGGGGGTTAATGAAAGTCCATGTGGATGACATTGGATTGAGCTTATAAGAATCTGTAGGGCCAGGTATAGTCTCTGAAAATGGCCTCACTTTCCCAATTTCCAGAGTATTTCTTTTTTCCAGAACTGTTTTCACAAACCAAGAAAGAACCTAATCCAACCCCACTGGGTGGTGACAGTTAATGAATTTATAGCCGTAAGGGACCTCCAACGCCATTTCATCGCACTCCTCATTTCTGGCCTTGGGTTCATTTCATCTAAAGTTCATTGAAAAGAACTAGGGATGTGAAGCCTGGAGACAACAAGACTCAGGGGAGACACGACAACTATGTTCAAGTATTTAAAAGGCTGTCATGTGGAAGAATGAGAAGAGCTGTTGTATTTGGCCCCAGAGGGCAGAATCAGAAACAGAGCAGGGAGTTCCTAAGAGATAGACAGCTAGGGGTAACAGGGAGAGCAGTCCAAAAATTCAGGAGTTTCCTTAAGAGAATGCGGTTTATTTCTCCTTGGAGCCATCAAGTGGAGCTTTATGTGACCACTTGTGGAAAATATTAAAGAATCATAGATTTAGAATGAGAAGAAACCTCAGATGTGTTCATAACTAACCCTCTCACTTTATAAAAGATTTAGGTGAAGCCCATTGAGTTTAAGTGCCTTATATAAGGTCCTCCATTATTTTCTTCATATATAGATTAGACTGGATGATTGATAAGGTTCCTTCTAATTCTCAAATTCCATGGTTCCATGATTTGATAAGATACCATGCTAGGAAGTCTTTCTCTCTATCTTCTACTCTTTTTCCCACATATAGAAACAAGATAGATAGATAGATGATAGATAGATAAATAGATGGTGGATAGATAGAATAATAGTTGGGGAAAAGATAAAAAAAAGTATTAAATGCCTACTATGTGTGAGGCAATCAAAACATTTTATAAATATCTACTATATGTGAGGCAATTAAAAAAGCATGTATTAAATGCCTACTATGTGTGAGACAATGAGGGAAACACTTTATAAATTTCTGATGAGATACTCACAGACACTCTGGGAGGTAGGTGCTATTATTTATTATCCCCATTTTCTAGATGAGAAAACTGAGGCAGACAAAGGTTAAATGACTTTCCCAGGATCGCCCACTGCTAGTAAAGGTATCTCAGAGTACATCTGAACTCAGGTCTTCCTGCTGATACATGGAGGGCTTTATCTACCTAGCTTCCTAAATAATAAATATTAGATACAATAAGAACTTCCATTTCTATGACACCTTCCTTGCCTCCTCTGGTCCGGAAGCTGAGGGTAGATAAGGTTAATTGCTATGACCCATTGTATTTAAAGGGCACCTTGGAGAGATTCAGGGTATGGCCCACCCTGCGGAGCCAACACTCCTTGCTGATCTAATTGACCATTTTCAGTTCATTAACTAGATCGATCAACAACAATTATCTTTGACTTTTGTTTTACTACGTGTTCCCAATTGTCATTTGCTCAGCTTTAAATCTGCCAAGAGGGCCTATAAATATACCCATAGAGTAAGTAAATGGGTCATCTAGGTTGACTTGGCCAAGACTTGGTACAATGTGAATTACTCAAGCTTTGGCCAGTTCCAAAATTAAGGGGTCAGATTTTAAGAATACAGAGTTGAACAAAGAAAGCGAACACAGGGATCCCAGACATGTACAAGGTTTCTGATTAGCTAGGCTCTCATTTATGTTTAAAAAGGGTAAGAGGTTCAGAATCAACATGTACAGAATTGAGCACTGCATGGGGAGCTAGGAACAAGTAGGTTCAAATTCCTTTCATACATTTATTAGTTGTGTGAGCCTGAACATAGCATTTCAACTGGACCTTAGTTTCCTCAGTTTTAAAATAGTCCATGGAATACTTTAACATATTTAACATGTATTGGTCTATGTGCCATCTAGGGGAGGGGGTCGGGGAAAGGAGGGGAAAAGTTGGAACAAAAGATTTTGCAAAGGTCAATGCTGAAAAATTACCCATGCATATGTCTTATAGATAAAAAAAGCTATAATAAAATTAATTAATTAGTTAATTAAAATAGTCAATGGACTTAGTGGTTTCTGAAGTCACTGTTAGTTCTTAACCTATAAGACCAGAATTGCTTCCAAGTGGCCATCCAGCCTCTCTTTACAGATCTCCAAAGAAGAGAATTTATCAGATTAATGATCCTATGACCAAAGACTCTTGAAATAGTCTAGAAGAGTGATGATGAGGGTCTCTGACTTAGGATGAAGGATGTGCAAATTGAGAAAAAGATATATTCAAGAAATGGTGCACAGAAATAATATATGGCAATGCATTGGACATTTAGGGTAAGAAAGAGTAAGGAATAAAGATAGTGAGCCTATGAGACCTGAAAGAATAGTGGTTCTCTCAACTCTAAAAGGAAGTTTGGAGGATAAAAGTATTTTGAATTCCATTTCAGTTCTGTTTTGGATATGTTGCAGTTGAAATATCTATGGGAATCCAGTTCAAAATGTCCAAAAGATAGTTGGCTATGTGGAACTAAAGCTCTGAAGATTGACTAGGGTTGGATATCTTGGAGTCATCTGCAGAAAGGTGAGAATGAAACTAATGGCTGCTGGCATAGAGAAAAAGGGGAGAGGATTCTGAGTGTCTTGAAGAATGTCCAAAGTTAGTGAGAATGATATGGATGAAGAGACAGGTAATGAAAACTGAAAAGAAATAACGTTATACGCAGGAAGAGACTCAACAAGGAATCTGATTATGAAAACCCAGAAAGGGAGAATTTTCAAAAAGATAATCATTGGAACAAAAAGGGTGAGAACTAAGAAGAGTTCATTAATCTTGGTCTTAAAAGATCTTTGATAACTTTGGGGAGAACAGTTTCAGTTGAATGTTGAATCACAAGCCTAATTTATATAAGGAGTTTAGCTAATAAGGGAAGGGAGAGATAGGAGTAGAACTAGTCAAAATGCTAGGGCCTAGTGAGGGTTTTTTAAAACAAGATATACTTGGTTATGTTTGGAAGAGACAGAGGGAAAAAAGGAGAGAAAAATTAAATATTAAGGGGAACATAGAGATGTTAGAGGGCACAGTCTGCTATGAGATCAAGGGTATATATAAAGGGATTGTCATTATCAAGAAGGACCACCTCTTCAATCAAGATTAGAGTGCAGGGAGAGTTGGTGAAAGTTATACAAAGTAGAAAAGAGAGTGCTCTGGGAAGTAATCTCAAATTTTCAGGCAAGTATGAGTCAAAACCCCCCACTGAGAATCATGGGAAATGAAGGAGAGGCAAGAACATTTGGAAGAAGACTGGAATAAAAAGATTGCCATACTACTGTGAAGGCCCAGTTAAGATTAGAGCTATAGTTCAGGAGTCTTGCTTCCCAGTTAAAAATTCTTTCCACTATGCAATATCCATCCCTATTCTGCTCATTATAAGAATTGCACATCTTTCCCTTCCCCTGAAATGCTTTCAGATATGGTCAGAGGATAATAGATTGAGAACCAGAAGGTACCTTCAAGGTCATCATTTTACCAATGAGGAAGCTGACAAATGTCTAAGACAAGATTTGTATTTAATTCTTTCTAATGCCAAATCTATCACTTTATGCACTATCTCTCAAGAGCAAAGTGATCAAAAACTATAGTATAGAAAGCAGAGCTTACAGGGCTAAGAGTCAGGGCCAACCCTATACAAGTACTTAAATAGATCATGGTTCTGCTAAGTAACACTTTGTACAAACCTTGACTAAACTATTGAACATGTGATCTATCCTTTTCATGGAACTAGGGAATTGGATAAATATTTCATAATACCTCTTCCAATCTTAAAACTGGTAAACCTTGGAAATTTATTTTTAGTTTTGATGTTTTGCCCTCAGTGATAGACTTCTTATTTTTCTCCCTCTCTACCCCAACATTCAGAATCCAAGTCTCCATGTGTCTTTAATGATCCCTTCAATTTCTCTCCTACCATTCAAATCTATTCAAGATCTTTCATTGATGATGTCTTAGAAGACTTAGAGGCACTAGGTGTAGAGTCAGGAAGACCTGAGTTCAAATTCTGCTTCAGATATTTGCTAGTTGTAATCTGGGTAATTTATGTAACATCTTCAATTTTTCTCATCTGTAAAGTAGTGATATTAAGAGTAACAGTTACTTCACAGCTGTTGTTTTGATCATGAGAGCCAAACAAAATAATATATGTAAAGAGCACTGAAAACTTCAACTTTCTTTCTTTCTGTTTTTTTTTTTTTTTTTTGAGGTAATTGGGGTTAAGTGACTTGCCCACGGTCACACAGCTAGGAAGTGTTGTGTTTAAGGCCAGATTTGAACCCAGGTCACCCTGACTTCAGGACTGGTGCTCTTTCCATTGTACCACCTAGTTATTCTAAAAACTTCAACTTTCAGCTATTTTAATTATATTAAGACTCTTCTCCAGAATGGAAGCATCTAGAAGACAAGTGTCAAAATATAGGAATAAAGCTTCAGTGATGAGATTCCAGATAAAAACTGAGGGAGAATGGGGATGAGATAGGGAATAGGATGTGAGATCCTTCCCTGCACCCCCAAACCATACCCTTATAAGCCATCTCAAATCCTGCCTCCTCATATGGCCAAATGCCTATAATATGCATCCAAATATTGAATTATACCCATACTGCTCCCTCAAGGACCTTGTCCACTAACAAGTCCCTTACCTTTCTGCCATCATCAGCCGTCAGATCTAAGATCCAGAGGGCTTATATTACACTCCTAGCCTCTAGGTCCAAGGGTTAAAGAGCCTGCATTTGTTGTATTGTAGCAATGATAATGAATGGGCAATATCTATGGGCTAGCTGAAGCTTCCAGGAAGATTGGACATTATCAATGTATTCACACTCTGAGCAGTGGGTTGGCTGAACTGAGTTTTTTTTTTCTCCTGTTTACTATTATGGTCCTTGGGCTCCGACTTTGGCTTTCTATTTGCTACTCACCGTTAATGGAGATTTGGGGCATTTAACAGAGTGTGATGGGAAAATGTTTCCTTTGGGGGTTCAGATTATAACAAGATGTGTTCCAAGACTGACAGTACTTTGTAATTAATTAAGGTGATAAGGAGAAAGTGAAATGGGGATTGATATTTCTGAGGCAATCTTCACATGGCTCAGAGCATGGCAGGAAATAATGGAGAAATCAGCCCAGAGTGTTGAAATACAAATTCTGGCTTTCTGTGCATGTAATAGCTTAGAGACTGGAGGGAATAAGAACAGAAATGAGATCTCTCCAAAGAGAATGAACCCTTTTGGTATTGAATGGGGCAAACCACAAGATGACACTTAAAGGGCTCTGGGTTCAAGCTTGGTCTCTGTCATTGCCAAATTGTGTATATTTCTGTGCATAATTTTCTTCCCCTTATCTCCCAGGGTCTGTACAGCTCACTAAAAATTGAAAATAACAAGTATATATTAAACATCTCCAGGGTATAAAGCTTTGGACTAGATATAGGGGATAAAAAAGATTAAAAAAGAAACCCAGCAGTGATTTTTCTGCCTCTGTTGAGAGAATTGGAGTTAAATATAATTATTTATATTCATTGTTTTCCTAATGATAAACCACCCTTGTGTCCTTTGTATGGCATAAATTCAATTTGATCATGATACTCATTTATATTGAAAATTCCACAGAATATAACCATTATAAATATAATAATTTTCTTTTTATATATGTGAGAAATGTGTATCTAAAACCAAAAGCATATTTAATGGGGAAATAATGGAAGCTCTTATCAAAAATACAGGAGTAAAGCAAGGCTTTATTCTGACCAAATTGTTTCTGGCAGCTATGTAGTACAATGGATAGAGTGTAAGAATCAGTTATGAGAATTTGAGTTCAAATCCATCCTGAGAAGCTTGCTAGCTGAGATACCTTTGGCAAATCACTTAACCTGATTTTCCTGAGTTTCCTTATCTGTAAAATGAGCTAAAAAAGGAAATCGCAAACCACTCCAATATTTTCTCCAAGAAAACCCAGGTAGGATCACAAAAAGTCAGACATGAATGAACAACAATAAAGGAAGGAAACGCTCTTTCCTTGATATTGTTTCATACACCACTCAATCCATAAGCATTTATTAAATGCCTACTATATTTAAGGTATTATGCTATGTGTTGAGTTTATTAAGTCAAAAAAAAAACAAATGAGCTCATTGTAAAGAAGATGGGATTCTTGATCAGGTTGTCTAAGATCTTTAAGGTCCCTTCCAATATCAAGATTCCACCCTTGCTTTAAGGCTGTGAAAACCTATTTTTAAGAGGAGAGAGTTAGAATGGCCAGGAAAGTAACCTTCACAATTCTGTGACTTTGGCCAATAATTTTCCACTGGGAATAGGAAGAAAAAGTTGGGCCCATTTTGAGTTGTGGATTGATTTGTGAGTCTGTAACAACAGAATGGTGAGGTGACAAGGGATTTGAGAGTAAATGAAAATTCCTTATTGAAAATTCAAGAACAAAAGCTATGAAGTAAAGGAAGTAAAAATAGAATGGGGCTGATAGACTAAAAGAACGGAAAGTTATAAAGGAATTTGAGATCATTATGAGAATGAAAAACAAGTTTGGGTAGGAGGATATTCAAAGCAGTAAACAGTGTTTAAAGAGTAGAATTTCAGAGATATATCTTCCTTGGTAGAGAAATAGCTTTGAATGTTGAGAGAGATCTAACTCTTCATCATGCTTAGACAAATTACATTAACATTATATTAATACCCTGTCCCTTAATTTTTAAAATAAATCTTATTGAGGTTGTTTTTCTATTATATCTATTATGAACATATACTTCCATTTACCTAGCAAGTCATCCATTTTAACAAATGTTTAAAAGGGGGGGAGACAAAGAGCTATAAATTCATTCATATCCTCTGACCTAACAACACCATTGCTAGGCATGCATACCTAAGGAGATTTAAAAAAAAGAAAATGACCTATATGTACAAAAATATTTATAGCAACACTCTTCTCTGATCAACATAAAAAGGAAATTGGGAGGATGCCCATCACTTAGGGAATGGCTCAACAAAGTGTGGCATGTTTTGTGAAGGAATATTATTGTTCTAAGGGAAATTGTGAGCAGGACGATCTCAGAAAAAATAAACATAGAGAGTCCTCCAGGAAATTCAAGCAAAGTAAAATGTGTGGTATACAAAATAATATCAATGTCCTGGGATGATCAATTGTGAATGACTTTGCTGTTTTCAGCAGTACAATGATCTATGATTATCTGAAAGACTTGTGATAAAGAGTCCTATCCATACTCAGAGAGGGAACTGAGTGTTCTTGAATACAGAATGAAGTATTCACTGCCTCTCTCTTTCTCTCTCTTAAACTTTGTTTTTCTTGAGGGTTTTTATTTTCATTAGGATAGGAAATCTATGTTTTCTTTTTCAACATAACTTTTATGGAAATGATTTGTATAATTTCATATGTGGTTTCTTAATTGTGGGTGAAGGTACACATCTCTCAAACTGCTAAGATAACAGGAAAACATAATGATGAATGTTGGAGGGGATGTGGGAAAACTGGGACGTTAGTATATTCCACTGTTGGTGGAATTGTGAACTGATCCAACCATTCTGGAGCATAATATGGAACTATGTCCAAAGGGCTATCAAACTACATATCCTTTGATCTAGCAGTGTCTCTACTGGACCTGTATCCAAAAAAGATGATATTAAAGGGAAAAGAACCCACATGTACAAAAATGTTTGTAGAACCCCTTTTTGTTGTGGCAAGGAACTGAAAACTGAATGAATGCCCATCCTTTGGGGAATGGCTGAGTACTTTATGGAAAATTATTGTTTTATAAGAAATGATCAGCAAAATGATTTCAGAAAGGTCTGGAGAGACATGAACTGATGCTAAGTAAAGTGAATAGAATCAAGAGAATATTATACATATCAGCAACCAAATGATGTGTTGTGTGTGTGTGTGTGTGTGTGTGTGTGTGTGTGTGTGTGTGTGTAAATTCTGATGGATATGGCTCTTTTCAACAGTAAGGTGATTCAGACCAGTTCCAATGGTCTTGCGATGGAGAGAGCCATCTGCTCCCAGTCAGAGCACTGTGGGGATTGAGCATGGAACACAGCATAGTATTTTCACCTTTGTTGTTGTTATTTGCTTGCATTTTGTTTTATTTCTCATTTTTGTCTCCTTTTTGATCTGATTTTTCAAGTGTAGCATGGTAATTGTAGAAATATGTACAGAAGAATTACACATGTTTAACATATATTAGAAAACTTTCTGTCTAGGAGAGGGGGTAAAGGGAAAGGAAGGAGGAAAATTTTTGGAGCACAAGGTTTTGCAAGGGTGAATATTGAAAACACTGCATATGTTTTGAAGATAAAAAGCTTTATTTAAAATTGTGGGTGAGGATAAGGGAGAGAACCTGAAACTCAAAAATTTCAAATATAAAAAAGAGTTTGTTTTGAATGTAACTAGAAGAAAATATTAAATAAATATAAAAAAAAACAAAGGAGGGGAGAGAGGAAGCAGTTAAAGAAAACTAGTTAATACATCATTTGTGTATATATAATATTGCATAGTCATAGCCTTACACCTCTGCAAAGTATAGAGGTGGGTATATTTTCTTATCTCTTTTTTATTGGTCCTGATTTCATTTTATTATTTTTTTTCTGTTTGTTTTAATTAATGTATAGTTTTCTTTATTTTTCTTATATAGAAATATTCCCATGATTCTCTGAATCTTCATATTTAGTATTTTTATGGCACATAATCCTTAAGAAAGAAATTTGGCTCATTAACTAAAAAAAGAACAAAATGAAAGAAAGAAAAATAAGAGACAGGGATGAAGAGAGGAAGAGAAGAAGAGAGAAAAAAAGAAGGGAGGGAGGAAAGAAGGAATTGAAGAAGGAAGGAAGGAAAGAATGGGAGGGAGGGAGGAGAAAGGGAGAGAGGAAGGAAGGAGGATATAAAGGAAGAAAGGAAGGAAGGGAGGGAGGCAGGAAGAAAGGGAGGAGAGAAAGAGGGAGGGAAGAAGACAAGGAGAGAGGGAATAAGTAAGATAGAAAGGAAGAAAGAAAGAAATCATTCAAATTTATATCTTGCCACTGGACCCAGTTGACTGTGGAGGAGAATGTGAGGTTGATAACTTTGCACAACCCTCCCTCACTTCAATCCAACTCACTTGCGTGTCATTGCATCACCTTCCTGATGCCATGATCTTCTTTGATAATGAAGGACAAAACCCATCTACAATACAGTATTATTCTATTATATTCATGTGTCACATTTTGTTTCAGTATGTCCCAATCAATGGGTATTTTGTTTTAAAGTCTTTGCTACCATAAAACACTACTAGTAACTTTCTTCCTCAAATTCCTTGAATTAAAATCTCTCAAAGGGCATGGACATTTAAAAAACATAATTCCAAATTACTTTCTAGAATTGTTGACTAATTTGCAACCCTATCAACTTTGCATCAATGTGCCTACCTTCTTACAGAAGTACCACCATTGTCCATATCTATTTTTTGTCTTCTTTATCAATTTGTTGGATGTGAGATGCAATCTTAGAGTTGTTTTGATTTGCATTTCTCTGATTAATAATATTGAGCAGTCTTTCATATAGTTGTTAATAATTTGCAATTCTTCTTAAAACTACTCGTTCTTATCCCTTGAACACTTTATTCAGGGACAAATGCTTCTTAGTCATACTTGTGTTAATTCCCTTGGTATCTTGGTTACTATACCCTTATCAGTTATTTGATGCCAATTTTTTTTCAAATTTAGAGTTCCTCTTCTAAGCCTAAGTAAATTCATTTTGTTTAAAAAAAAACACAAAAAAACTTTTTATGTAGTCAAAATGATCTATTTTATCTTTTGTAATAGCATCAATTCTTTGTTGTTTAAAAACTCTCCCCAGAGCTATAATCATGAAAAAAAAACTGATCTTACTCTTATATATTTTTAATGGTATGGCTTTTTATATCCAGGTTGTATAATGAATGCCTTTTAAAAGAAAAATTATTACTTAAAAGTTCACATTTACAGAATTGATAAAGTGGAGACATTAGTATATTTCATAGAATTGGAAGCTACTATACCTTAATGAATTTAGGACCTAAAGTACCCAGGATAGGATGCAGCCTAGCAGCTCTTTTAGATTTCTAAACTATGGAGACAAAAGCAAGAGGGGGATTAAATTGGAGAAATTTCAAGCATGGAATTAGAGAATTCTTAGACATGTCAGAAATGCGTATGCTCTGGGAAAAAAAATAAACAGACTTAGTTGGATTCTGGAAGAAAGACATTGAGTCAGTGAAATGATATAAAAGTACTTCCAGTTCTATTTCATGCAACATCCAAGTGGAAGTAGGCTCTTGGCCCAAAGACATAAATTCTCATCTTGGTTTTACCATTAGCTAGCTCTGTTATTTTATATAAAGCCCTTGACATCCCTAGGGTTCATTCTCTTCTTTAACAAAATGAAAAGTTTGGAATGGTAAAGTATAAGATCCTATCCAACTCAAAGAGTGAACAGTTCTATGGATGACCATACAGGAAATCAAAGGATATTTAATATTTATAGTAAATGGGGGAAGAAGCAGAATCTGGCACATAGGAAGTGCTTAATAAATGATAATTAAGTGACTTATTCAGTATAAAAGTTTAACGGAGCCCTGAGTGTTATAATGTTCTATCAATATTTGGGGTTTCCTTTTTTTATATTTCAAATCTATCAGATTTTCCTGTGTGAGTCCTATCCTCAAATTGACCCTATAGATATGCAGGTAACAAATATATAGTAAGCTTACTATGTGCCCAGTACTACATTAATTGCTGGAGTTATGAATAGAAACAAACAAAATAATAGTTACTGCATTCATGGAGCTTGAATTTTAAGGATAAAAGGCAAGATATAAAAAGAATAATAAAGGATATATGAATGAGGACATGATGGCAAAGTTCTTAGAGTCAAAAGCATAGACAGGAAGGGAATGAAGGAGGACTGATCTGAGCCTGTTCCTCAAATGGAAGACCTGAAAGGAATGCACCAATGGGAGAAGGGGAATGATATAGTACGAGGATATTGCAGGGTAAGAAGTCCTTAGTTGCTCAGAGAATTTCCAGGATGAAAGGACAGTTGAGTTGAAAAACTCAATTGAACAATATTTGAGCAAAGGAAAAGAGTCTGAGTACAAAAGAACAGTAGAAAACACAGAGGGAAGGATTGGGGTGAGGACCCCACCATTCCTAGAGACCCTTCTTTGAGCATGGAATTGCCTGCAAGGCTAAAACATAGGGAAATGGAGTCTACTTTATCCATAGTAATAGAGGGAACAGGAAGGAAGACCTTGTATAATTTCAGGAGTAATAAGAACATCTCCCCACACCTCTCATGCATCCTCCACATCTTCACAAATGCATTAGAAAATTCCTTTAGAGATTAAATTTCATCTCAGAGGCAAAATTAGGCTGGTAGTAATATCTGGCAGCAAATAGATTTGCTTAAGTGACTGATATAAGATCCTTTAGACAAATGGGGTGGCACAGGATACTAGTGATAGTGCCAAAGGAGAGAAAATATAGGAGATTTGGAAATCTGAATATAGTGTCCTTCATAATTTTACTTAAAGTCAGCTTTGCAAAGGGGAAATGATGGTCCAATTATGAATAGCCAAAGTTTTATAGATTGAACTCCATGGAAGATATTGAGCTCTCTCTTTCTTGTTGAAAGTTTCCTTTGTGCTCAAAATCATTTAACTTCTTTGACCCTCAATCTCTTCTTCTGTAATATGGCAGAGAGTTAGACCAAGGATCTCTACAATTCATCCCAGATGTTATTTTATGAACCATCTTGTAATTCTGTAATGAGTTCAAACTCAATAGCTAAGAAATAGCCACATCAGACACATCCTCATCCTGCACTGCAGGATATGCTGTAGCTAAGAAGCAAAGCTTTCTGGGCAAATTTAGATTCCAGGTTGCCAAATAAATTCCCATTCCTCCTTTCATGCGCTGAAAGACAAGCAGATGCTCGTGGTTGTATCCCCAAGCTCTCTCTGACTCTCTAGGACCTGAGTTGCTTTTCTTCCCTTAGCTCCATCTCTTTGTGTTGAAACATTTTTCTTCCCATCAGTCTCCAGTCATATCTTGAGGTCCAGGCCACTCTGTCCTTAATCATGCCCTTCACACATTTTGATTGAGTTCAGTTGGACTAGATCGCACAGTAGATAAAGTATTATTCCTGAAGTCAGGAAGACATGAGTTCAAATATGGTATCAGACACACTCTATCTATGTGATCCTGGGAAAATCACTTTATCTCTGTTACCTAGGTTTTCCCATCTCTAAAAAGGGAGGTAATATTAGAGTCTATTTCATATGATTATTATGAGGATTAAATGATAGAACATTTATAAAGCATTTGGCACAGTGCCTGGCACATAGCAGGCACTGGATAAACATTAGATGTCATAATTACTGTTACTTATAAAGACATTATATAATAATAATAATAATAATAGCTAGCATTTACAGAGCCTTTCAAGTTTTGCAAATTGTTGTATATATTTTCTCACTTAAGCTTCTGTGAGACAGATATTAGTATTATTCCTATTTTGCAAATGAAGAAACTGAGTCACAAAGAGATTAAAATGACTTGCCAAGGTCATATAGCTAGTAAATGTCTCAATCACACTTTAAACTCAAATCTACTCTGACTCTAACTTCTTCCTTTAATCTACTGTATTACCTAGCTGTCAGTCTTTTGTCAGTCAAAACTCAATAAGCATTTATTAAGTCCTTACTATGTACCCGCTACTGTGAAAACACTGGAAAATCAAAGAAAGATAAGAACGGTCTCTGCCTAGAAGGAGCTCCTATTGTAATCATAATATATATAAAAACAAATATATCAGTAGACACAATATAGACATTTCCCTCCAGTTCATGACTGTTAAGCATATCAGACAGCCACCTCTTCAGCAAACTCAAATCCCAAGACCATCAGTTTCCTCTCAGACAGGCATTTTTGTCTCAAACCTCCCTCCTCTATTTAATTCTACTTCTTAAAAAATGCCATCCTTAAGCTTTTCTCCCTTCATTCCCCTCTGCCCCCAAAACTTTTTGGAGTGAGACCTAAAGCCATCCCTACATAGATGGGCATCATCTAGGAATGGAGGAAAAAAGGAGGGGAAATTCTCAGATCTTCATTTTTTATTTTGGAAAAGCAAAATTGGATCCCTTTCATCTCTACAAGGGTCCAAAACAACTGTTGGAATTTTGCATCTATGGAGAAAGGAAGTGAGGAGGAAATGGCACAAAGAGATGGGCAGCTGGGAGTGGGGGAGTAGAAGATGGTCATCTAATGGCTGGTCTTGTTATTGATATACTCTACTCATTTACCAGCTCAGCCCAGAGAGAAAAGGGAATGAGAAAACTAATCAAGGAAAAATCTATTCATTGACTGCCCCAGGCAATTCATGATTGGTGGTAAAGCTCTGCTACTCTAGGTGAACCATGTAGCTACTGATGATTGTAGATAAGAGGGAGTTAAAATTGGGGAAACTAAGCAGAGATGCTATAAGTTAAGAAGATTCTTCAGTCAGTCTTTAGGAGGGAGGAGGGCAATGTGGATATATTGATAGGTTGATGTACTTTGAAGTCAGGACGACTTGAATTCCAATTTTACCTTAGACATCAGCCATGTGACTTTAAATAAAACATTTTACCTCTCTAATCCTTCATTTTCTCATCTGTAAAATGGCCACATAATACATGTGCTAGCTACATCATGGCCCTTTCCATCTCATAGAGTTTCAGCTTTCAGAAAGATCAACAGGCCACAATTCTATTCCATATATGTATTACTGGGGTTTATCCGTCATTCCCAAAAACAACCATGACAACTGGGAGGTGATGCCATGCCATTCAATTAAATCGGATTTAAGAGAAGGAGGGTCTTGCAAAGTCATCAACCTCACTTCCTCACTTCCTCCTTCAGAACCAGATAGATAACAGAAGGACAGGAGGTGGCCTGAAACAAAGAGGGAGATATTGAACCTTTTAAGCTAAGGTTTTTAACAGATTTCCATTTGATAGAGGCAATGCCCATTCAGTGGTTCAGGCTAGATAAGAAATGAAGAAAGAATGATCTCTTTTGCCTAATCAAAAAAAAATCAGTCCAGAGATGGAGACCCTCAAGGTTTCTGGCTAAAGCCACAACAATTTCTATCTGCATTTATTCTGAGAATATCAGAGCCAAAACAAAATATCTAATGTGCTTGACCTGAAATCTTTTGTTAGCCAATCAAAATGGCATAGAGTGATTTGGCTTTAAGTTGTGATCCATAAGAAAGAAATCTAGCCCCAAGATTGAAAGTAGGGAAGGGGAGAAGGAGAACTCTTGATGCAGCAGATTTTGCAGCTTGCTGTTACTATCACTACCATAGGAGCATTATACATCAAATTCCGAGATGGGATAGATGCTGAAAGCTTCAGTGATTGAGGCTGAGACTTCAGAATGGAAGATGTACTAAGCCTTTGGGGTCCCAAGACAGCCCAGGGACCAGACATCACTGGGGAAGCAGTAATAAATTGGGAGTTAGCCTGAAAAACTGATCCCAAACCCCCAATCTTCCCTGTGTCCTCTTTTCTCTCCCAATTGCTTGCAGAGCTATTTGGATTATATATCAGATATATAGTGTCATTTCTTATTTTTCCCCATGAAGAATAAGGAAATACTTATTCCTTCACTTGGGAAGATGTATGAGGGAGATGATTGGGATGACAGTTTATTTACCCATTTTAGAGCCATTTTTGTATTTATTTTACTGTGCTTTTATAACCATCTAGTCAAAAAGACAATAATCTGAATCTGAGAATGAGGATGGTCAATAGAAATTTTCTAGTCAAGCAGAGATTGAGTAGCCATCTAAAATCACTATAACTCTCCTGCTTTATAGTGAGGTTCTATTTCCCTTTTTCCATACCTCTGGATTGGTTGAAACATATAGAATCCAGACTCAGAGCCATGATTGAAAAGCTCTGTGAGCTTGTTTTGTTCATCCTTTGTTTTCGAAGAGGACTGAAAACATCAGGAGTGCGATGTTTTGACTTGCAGGTAAATTGGATTTGAGTGAAACAGAGCTTTGCAGAGTTATCAGCCTCACTCTCCCCTCCAGTCATCTGAGTCCAATGGCAAGACATAGGTCAGGATGACTAGTGATGGCATCAGATGCACTGGGAAAGCCTGATGTTTTCAAGCTAAGGTCTTTCTGAGGTCTCAATTTGTCCGAGGCAACACCCATTCAGTAGTCAAAGACTAGGTAAGAATTGAGACCTAAGAAAACTCGGTTTGCCTTCACAATATAATCATTCTGGAAGAGAAAGACCTGCAGAGTTTCTGGTCAGGATGGAAACAGTTGCTGTTTACTCTTATTCTGAGTCATGAAAACTCAAACAATGAGCAAGTTTTGGAACAAGGAGGTACTATAAAACCTTGTAGGCAAATAATCTCTAATGAGCAGTGGAGTTACTACAGCCTTTGAAAAAGTTATAGCATGAGCATTTTGAGGTGATTATTCAGCTTTGTCCAAATCATATATTATAGCATATGTAACATATAACTAAATGATGGTTAATTAATTGGTCAGTTAGTCAAGCAAAGGCACAATCCAGTTTGGGACTGCATCATCTCAAGTGTCACCTGCAATAAGTACAACTTATCATCCTCATTCTCATCTCCCTCCTCCTTATCTTCATTACCATCATCATTATCATCACTAATATTTATAGTGATAGTAGTAGTATAATGATATTAATAGTCTCTTTTAACATGACCTGGCCAGAAGGATTAGAAGAGATTCTATCCCTAGTACTGAAAGAGAACTCAGGAACTCTTGTATTTAGCTCTAGGTGGTTTTCTTCTCATCTTCCTCCTCCTTCATCATCATCATCATCACCATCACTAAAATTTATAGTGGTAGTAATGGTATAATAATGTTAACAATCTCTTTTAACATGACCTGGCCAGAAGAATCAAAAGGGATTCTGTCCCTAGTGGTGAAAGAGGACCCAGGAACTCTTGCATTTAGTTCTAGTTTTCTTCTAAGTTCTCATTAATCTGCATTTCATTACTTTGAATCAGGAAACCTCTGTTGAAGTTTCACCACATACTTGTGACCATAATCTGAATTGTCATGCTCTGAGCCTCAATTTCCTCATTTGTAAAATGGGAATAAACATACACATGTAACTCACAGAGTTAAAATAAGGAATATGCTTTTGTGTTATATAAATACTAAGAAATGCATGTTTGTGTTATATAAATGCAATATAACTATGGGCTATTATTACAGTTACCTTGCTTTATGCAATGTCAATTTAAAACATACACATTACCCTTATCTTCTTCTACCAAGTATTTTGCTGTCATCATTAGGGATTCTTAGCACAATGTGGGTTGGGATGGGATAGAATTCTCTAAAGAGCCTTCCAACAATTTACCTAGGAAAGAAAAAGGTAAACATAAGCATTATGGCGCTCAGCAAAACTCCCCTTAGATGTGCTTATTGTCCCTAAGGAAAATAACACTTAAAGGCAGAAATAAAACCACCCACCTTTCATTAAGTTGAAAACTGAAGCACAAATCCAGCCACAATATACTTCTTGCCAGTTGTTAACAGCTTTAAGTGGTGTGATGGACTTCAGCAGAGATCAGTCTAAACTCAGACCAAGTGCTTCCCACATGCAATGGGTAATCTACATTATCACTCAGGCCAAGAAGAGTCATCTTTCTCCATGACAGAAAGCTGCCCTCTCTGTCAACCCAAAGTTTGGCTTTCAAGTCTAATGCCTCAGCTTCTGCAGCAGAGATGAGAGAGCCAGAAGTATGATGCACGCCACTGGACTTATGGGTTGATTAACGTCACTTCTCCAAGCTATAATGGCTTGGACCCAGAGATTTCCAGGAGGCTTCAACCCGTCTGCTTCTCCCACAGTGTAGTTGTTGTTGTACGGTGTTTTTCAGTCATGTCTGATGCTTCATGATTCCATTTGAAGTTTTCTTGGCAAAGAGTGGAGTTTTGCTGTTTCCTTCTCCAGCTCATTTTTACATGTGTAGAAACTAAGGCAAACAGGGTTATACAGCTAGTAAGTCTCTGAGACCAGATTTCAACTCAAGAAGAGGAGTCGTTCTGACTCCAGGCCCCAAACTCTATCTGCTGTGCCATCTAACCAGAGGACTTGAATTCAGATCTTATCTTTGCTATTTATCCCAGGTGACCTTAGACAAGTCAATAAATTTCTCTAGGAATTCTTAATGAAAGAGGTGAACTAGAAGACCTCTAACATCCTTTCCTGTTCAAATCTTTGTCCTCTGATTCTATCCATTCCAGGCATGGGGGCAAAATTTATGCAAAGGCATGGATAGCAAGAGATTGAATATCTCATGGAAAAGAGCCAGTTGGCAAATTCTTAGTGATTGGAAACATGATGATACCCAGCCAAGGGCCCTTTGGCTGTGTATATTCCTTAACAAGGGTCTCAAAGAGCAGGCTCAACTTCTGATGAAGTATCCCAATCCAGAAGAAAAAGAAAGGGAAAACTGAACTCAAAGTATAGGTGGAAAGACAACTCTAAAGGACGTATGATGAAAATGCTATCCATACCCAGAGAAAGAACTGATTATGTTTGAATACAGACTGATGCATACTTTTTTAAACTTTATTTTGCTTGAGGGGTATTTTCTAGGCAGGTAGAAGCCTTTGTTTTTTTTTTTTTTTTTTTTTTTTTTTTGTTGTTGTTGTTGTTTGTTTGTTTGTTTTGTTTTTGTTTTTCACTTTTGTGGACTTTTATGGAAATGTTTTGCATAGCCTCACAAGTGCCTTCTTAATAGGGTGGGGAGAGAGAAAGAATGTGAAACTCCAAAGTTTTAAAAACAAATGTTAAAAATTGTTTAACATCTAACTGGGAAAAAATAATATATTAAATAAAAAAGCATAGATAGAAATGCATCACTTTAAAAGGAGAAGAAAGAATGACAGTTTGTTGATGGGACATACTTTAGAGCAAATGCTACATAAATCAAATTCTTGTAACTCAAAAAGACTCTGTTACTGAAGGAATGAGAAAATTAGGTGGTGAATTTCTTTTTTTACTAAAGCTCTTTATTTTGAAAATATATACATGGATAATTGTCATCATTCACCCTTGCAAACTTTGTGTTCCAAATTTTTCCTTCCCTTCACCCTACCCCCTCTGCTAAACAGCAAGTAATCCAATATATGTTAAAGATGAACAATTCTTCTACATATATATTTTCCCCACAATTATCATGTTGCACAAGAAAAATCAGATCAAAAAGGAAAAAATGAGAAAGAAAACAAAATGCAAGCAAACAACAACAAAAAGAGTGAAAATACTATGTTGTGATCCACACTCATTTCCCACAGTCCTCTCTCAGGGTACTCTCTTCATCATCAGACCACTGAAAATGACCTGAATCATCTCATTGTTGAAGAGAACCACATCCATCAGAATTAATCATCATACAGTCTTACTGTTGCTGTGTATAGTGATTTCCTGGTTCTGTTCATTTCACTCAGCATCAGTTCATGTGAGTCTCTCCAGGCCTCTCTGAAATCATCCTGCTGGTCATTTCTTACAGAACAATAATATTCCATAACATTCATATAACACAATTTATTCAGCCATTCTCCAATTGATGGGCATCTACTCAGTTTCCAGTTTCTTGAAGGGTGGCCAATTTTCAATCAAATTTTCCAATGAAAGGGATAGAAATGGACTTGATGAGGCAGTGTGAAATAGGTTAAGTTCCAGCTCTGACATTAACTAGCTGTCTGATCTTAAGGAAGCAGCTTGACATTGAAGAAAAATTACTAAATTTGGAGCCATAGAATCTGAGGTCAGCTATGAGATCTTGGTAAGTCAGCTAATTACTACTCTAGGCCTCAGTTTCCTCATCTGTAAAAATGGGAAGATTGGATTAAGATCCTTCAAAGACACTTTCCATCTCTACACCTATGACCCTGTCACTTCTCTCTGAACCTCAGCTTATCTGTAAAATGAGGGAGTTGAACTCTTTCAGCTTCTATTTTCTCATCTATTGAGGGAATTGGACTGAATGAGCTCTAGGGTATTATGTAACTTTAGATAGAAGACCTTATGACTACTTGTTCTTCAGGATCAATTCCAAATCTGATATCTTATGAGCCCCGGACACAAAGTCAAAGTCTTGACATACACCTCTACCCACCCCAACTTTTTTATCTGTCTTCCAGGCTCTAATTCTATCTTCCCATTTAGACTTACCTCTCCTTTATCCAAGACTCAGGTAATGTTCAGCAATTCCTTCCAGAATATTCCTCATCACCCCCTCCTTCCCTCCACTCCATCAACAACACTTGAAAATAGATGCCTCCAAGGGACTGGGATTTTCCAGAGTAGCTCTTTTGCCTCTCCTTGATGCATCCCTGCAGACTGCCCCTAAAAGCTGACATTTTTCCAAAGCTGGATGTTTTTGAAAAATACTTTAGCTGAATGCCAGGCCAGGCCACACAAAATATCACGGTGACTTCCAAAGAGACCTTCTAGGAGCTGGAGTGGGTAAAAATAGCCACTGCTCCAAGCACAAGTAAAGAGAATAAAGATCACAGGCAGAGGAGTCTATTTGTTTTTAAAGTAATTATTTCTAAGTGGATCTGGGGAGGGAGGAAGGTTCTTCCTAGCAGTCTGGGAAGCCAGGGTTTTTTACCTGTCATCAGAAAAACCAGGAGGTGGAATAGGTTACAGAAGAAATTATGAATAGAAAAGTTAGAGGTTGAAACCTGAAGTCCCAACCCATGCATAAATATCCTCTAATCCCTAGAAATTCACTCCCTTAATGTGAGTCTCTATTTCTCCAGTTGTGAAGTAAAAGCAAAGGAAGCTGTGGTATGGAGAAGAAAGAGAGCTGGCCCCAAGTCAAAAAGACCTGAGTACAAATTATCTTTGTGAAACACACCAATTGGGTGATGCTGGGCAAGTCAATAAACTTAACCTGTTCTGTAAAGATGAGCTATTATAATATAATACTACATTATATATTATAGATAATATTTATTATGTTAATATAAAATGTTACATGTTATTTATATATTATAGTACTATATAAACATGAGCTATTGTTTCTTATATAGCCATGGTAATAATTATAATAACACAAAATATTTAGCATTTATCTAAATGCCTCAAGCTTTGCAAAGAACATTTACATGGTTACATATTTTAACTCAATTGATCTTCTAAACAACCTTGTTATGTATATGCTATTTTTTCACAGTTAAAGAAACTGAGGCAGACAGAGGTTAAATGACTTGTCTAGCATCACACAGCAAGTAAGTGACTGAGTCTGGATTTGCATTTAAGTTCCCCTGACTCCCAGTCACTGATCCATCTAGTTGGAGATAGGAATGAATTGTTAGAAATTAGAAAGAAGTCTGCAAAGATATTGATGGGGCTTGTGTCAAAACAAAATATGTATGGCTAGGAGGTACAATATACTGTTTGCAAAATAGATAAAAGTGTTTTGCAATTTGCTAACATTACAGCTATTCACTGTAACTGATACAAGCACTGAGAATTGTTAATCTAGTGTTCACTTCCATTGATAAGTTGGATATCAAGAACTTTGCTACATCCTCCTCTATGGATGTTAGGGATATCACTGATAAATTAGTAGTGATCTTCTAATGTCATTGTCTTGTGCCCCCATGGCTCAATTCCCACCCTGCCCCCAAGATTATCAGTTGAAAAGCATTTAAATAACCAGATTTAATAAGATTTTGTAAAAGGGTCTTTACTAAGATGGCATGACAATAACATTTTTTTATTAAAAATACCTGGAAAAATTCTATGGAATACTCTTCTAAAATTATAAAATCCAGGAGAAAGTTGGCTCAAGCTTAGAGAATACAGATGGCAAAGGGATTACTTACAGTTACTAGTTGCTGGTAACTTATTTCTCCTCTCTATAGGCACCTCAACAAATTCCTCTTAAGCATGGTAGAATTATTTTGCTGGATTCCCTGTGAGCTGATGAATCTCTGTTCAGTCTTTTATTGGTTGGGGGGGGCAGGTAGGTGGTGTAATGGAAAGAGCATTATCTCTGCAATCAGGAGAACCTGAGTTCAAATTTTACTTCGAACACTTACTACTCACTTAGTTGTGTGACTCTGGATACCAACCCCAGTTACCTTACAAAAACAAAACAAAACAAGACAAAATAGTTTGCCCCGGTTTCTACTATTGGCCATTGTTTCAACTATTCTGAGATCTTATGAGAAGAGAGATGGGAAATCCAAAATCATCCAGACCTTTCAAAGTTCCAAAGGGTCTCTTCAGGTCAAAGGAAGAAAACATTTAAGGTAGAACTCAAGTCAAACTCTTACTTACTCCTCCCCCACTCCTTAAAAATTGAATGTGCTGGAAGGCTAAACTTGGTGAAATTTATGGACTTTCAGCTAAGTCAATGCTTTTATACAGTACCCTGAGGTGATAACAAAATCTATCAGCCAGTTAGAAGAAATTTCTTGCATTCCATCATTTTATTTATCAAATTACTCTTAAAGACTTTCCACATTTAGTCTAAGGCCTATGATTGAAATTGATGGATTGGGCATCTTATCACTTATTTTCAGTGGGGCTGAGTGACTTGAACAAATATCAATCATTCCCACCCCTATATGTAGGTGTAGACAGACAGACACACATACACATATATGTATGTATGTATATACATGCATGTATATATTTCTTGTGTATGTACACATAATCACACACACATATATGTGTGCAATACACATGTGTGTATAAAGTTTCTAACATTAACTTTCTCCCCTACAGATGGTATTCCTGTAATTTTAAAGATTTCCCTCAAGCCAAAGTCCATTGAACTATTTACCCATCAGATTGGCTTTTAAGAAGAACTATTTTCTTTAAAAATATGGGAAGAATAAGCATACAAACCTTACTAACATCTGGGAGGGGAGAACATAATCCTCCCTTGCTCCCATTTCCTCAGTTTCTTGAAAGGGCAAAGAGAATTAAATTCACAGTTTGATTTAGGTCCTATGTAACACAGCTCCTTAAACTTTTTCCATTTGTGACCCCAAAATTTTTATGTGACCTTGGGTATATAGGCATATAAAATAGGTATACAAATCAAATATTTACTGTTACTAAATCATATTTTCATGACTCTCACATTCAGGTATGAGTTGTGAACCACAGTTTAAGAAGCTGGGCTATATAGCACAGTCTCACCAAGTTCCAAGTGCAGAGCCCCTTATTCCCTCCAGTCTTGGGCACCCTGGCTTTTTATGGTTTCCCCTGCTGGATTTAGCTATGTATTTGACTTTGGAACTTGTCTTTAAAGTCATTGTAGCTGGAGTCTAGGTCCAGTAGAGATTCTACCACTAGTGCCTAAAATTGAAAAGAATAAATCAAAAAGACCAAAACAACCCAAAATCCCAACTTCAATTTTGACAGCCTGAAAGAGGTGGAAAGGGGAAAACAGCTTTTCCCTCAACCCTGTCACTTAATGATGCTCCTGATAACTGGACCTTTATCATTTCTGGATGCTGAAGGAAAAACAATGAGTTTATATTTTTTTTAAAGATCACAGCCTGTTTCAACTACACACTCCCAAGGGAAAAACAAGTACTGATAGACCCCTCTCTGAATACAATTATACCTTTGGTCATAATGCCCTATGGCTGCAACACTATTCCTTATCCCAAACTCACATACCCATCCAGCTGAATTTTCCACTATTACTCGACCAATGGAGAGGCTTGTTTGGAACTTTGTTTAGGAATGAGAACAGTACTGACATCTGCAAGGTTCTAGTTGAAGCAATCAAGCAAAAAAAAAGCCATGAAAATTTGGGAGTAGGCCCAGAGCTCCAAAGGTTAAATTCAATTATACTTTAGACTAAGCTCTTAGGCAGATAAAAGGTAATTTCTGATTAATCTTTCATCTTACCTGGAATAGGTTTATTTTTTTCCATGGAAATATTAACAAAATCTTCACATCCCCCTCTCCCAAACCTCAGCCTAAGAGAAGCTCATGATATATCTATATCTATATATAATATATATTTCATATGTGTGTATATGTGTGTAGGGTAGACTCCAGAAGACCAAGGGAGATAGACTTCTCTGATGTTCAATGGGAAAGTGAAATCTTGTCTTCACACCTTCCAAATCCACTATTCAGATAGGTCTTCTCCCAGAATTACTTTAAAGGAGACCAACTGGACTCCAACTGAGATGACTTTCTCTTTTAAGTATGTTTGACACAGAGCGTCTTTACGATTTTTCAACAAGTTTTATTCCCCTTTTCAAAAGGACTGTATTCAAAAGGGGATGATTTTTTTTCCCATTTAAAAACAGGTTGGCTCCCCCCACCCCCATACCTTCATAAGAAATGAGAATGCTGCAGCTGAATCTGTATTCTTAAAACTATGTTATCCGGATTATCTTCCAAGAGATTTAAAAAATCAATCTCCTGAATGAGCTATGGCAGAGCTGCTGATTTTACAGTGAAACTCTAAAATGAAAAAAACAGATCATTTGCCACAGGCTGTCCTTCAATTCCTTAGTTTTTAAAATGCTGCAAAAAATAATAATCAATTTCCTCTTTTTCTTGAAGCATAAGACAAAAGTTCAGAATCCATTCCAATCACATCCATCAAGACTTGTGAGTCTCTGAGGGAATTGGGAGTCCATGTCTGTTGTCACAAAAAGTTTTTGGAGATGAGGGAAGGAATTCCCCCCATTCTCTTGTAAAAGCCTAATCCTTCACTCTCTCTGCTTTGGGATTGATAGGAATGTGTTGATCCCTGTTTCTATAAAAATAATAGTAATGAAAGAGATAGAATATTTTACAGATGAAGGGCCAGCCTTGGTGTTAAGAAAACCCAAATTCAAGATAATGAGCAGGCACACAATTAATAAAATATGCCAGGCATAAGGAAAATAAAATCCTACCAGCCTGCATTCTTTGGAGGGAAAGTGATTGTACATAGACAATGACAAATTGTCGGAGATCAGCAGCTGACTCAAACTATCTCTGTGGAAAATCTTTGGCTTTCAGACAACTCTGTAAGATTATTATTTTTGTTACATTATTTTTCAGTTGTTGCAATCCCATTCAGAAGGTTTTGTTTTGTGTTTGTTTGCTTTTTGGCAAAATTACTAGTATGGTTTGCGATTTCCTTCTCCAGATCATTTTACAGATGAGGAAACTGGGCTAAATAGGGTGAAGTAACTTGCCCAGGGTCACACAACTGGTAAGTTTCTGAGGACAGATTTGAATTCAAGAAAATGAGTCTTCCTGACTGCAGGCCTGGTATTCTATGCATTGTGGCACCACCTAGCTGTCCTTCTAAAATTATTTAAGAGAAATTTGATGATCTCTACTTTGGTTTTGGCGTTTAAGATTCTCTATAGGTCTACATAAAACTAAAAAAACAATGATAAAATAACCACAAAAGTGTATAAAGCACTTTTCACAAGCAATTTTCTCTCAGCAAACCTATGAAGTAAATAATAGAGATATTATTATCCCTATTTTACAGGTGGGGAAACTGAGCCTCAGAGAAGTTCCTAGGTTTCCATATGTAATAAGTATTAAAAAGTATAAATAAGTATATAAAACTAGAATTAGAATCCAGAATTTCTGGTATAAATTCTTGGTATAGAACTTTTTTCACTGATATGGGCTGACTTCATTGATGCTAATGATTCACCAATAGTGGGTCATGAGGTCTGAGACATTTGGACCCATCCATCTATATCCCTCTTCCATATAGTCCCTAAGTTGGTTGACTGGGGCCAAGGAGGTTGTCTAAGGCCACGGAACAGAGATAAACTAATTGGATGATACAGAGAACAATCTCTGTGACCTTGCCCTCATTAGTGCTTCTCTCTAGCCATCTGAGGACAGGGCTATTAATTAAAGATAATAAAGTACTAACTAATAAGATTGCATATGGTAAGTGCTTCACACATATTTGTCCAACTGAATGGAAATGTTTGTGGAACTAAATGGGGGAACTCAGAAAATCCAGACCCAAATAGTATGAGCTCTCACCAACCCCTGGGGCAAGTGAATTCATGACATTGGGAAACTTGGGAATCATTGACTCCCAGGAACCTGAACAGAGGCCTCCTTTCCTTCCCAATCCCCAGAAATAACCAAAATCTCTAATTACAATCAGAAGAAAATCAATTTTCTACCATAGGATCATAAACTCATAGATTTTGGGCTAAAAGAGACCTTAGAAGACACTGAGTCCAACCTCTTCCTTTTATATATGAGGAAACTTAGATACCTAGAGATTCATTAATTCCCCAGGAGTCACATTGACAGTAAGTGGATTGACAGAATTAGAATGCAGATCTTTTTAACTTTAAGCTCAGTGTTCTATCTGCTACATCAGAGGCTCTTCTTTTTGCCCCTACCCCCTACTCTACTCTTTTGACTTCCCAACCACCATCATTATTCCATCTTTCTCACATCCTCTGATTTTCAAGTACTTGACACAGAGAAAGGCAAGGTTGTCTTCTAGGGTAGGCAATTGTCTGCAAAATTTGATTTATATTCTAACCATTTTAACATATGTTACACATCATAGATCCACCTGTTCTTAATCTCTGTATCAACATCCCTCTTGCTTCCTCCTTAATATCTCCTCAATGGAGAAGTCTTCTGATACCTAGGTAGGAAAGACTCCAGTGTTCTTGAGGAATGGGGTGGGAGAAGAAAACAGAAAAAGTGAAGATGGGATAGATCAAAGAGCCACAGATCAAAACTTGGAAGGGACCTTGGAAGCCATCTGCTTTAACCTCCTCTTTTCACAGGAAATGAGGAAACTGAGACCTGGAATGCTAGATGAAGGAAGAGGAATATAGGAGGAGAAATGGACACTTATTTACTAGGGAAAAACAACCAAACCAGTGGCATGGACAAGAACTTTAATTTCTTTGGGTATTTTAACTCATGACAGAAGACTAAATAACAACTGGAGATAGTCAAAATTAGGGAAAGGGGATTAGGAGAAGGGTAACAAGTTTCATAATAAGAATAAAGGGCAGAGACAAGATGGTAGAGTAGTAGAGGAAGGCAGAGTGTTCAAGGTCTAGTTTTCTCCCTAGGCAGGTTAAGGACACAAACAAAATCACAGCCCCACAAACTTAGATCTGGAAGTGAGTTCAGATGTTAGCTAGTCCAATTTCCTCATCTTACAATTGGGAAAGCTGAAGCCCCGGGAGACAAAGTAGCTGTCCAAGGTACTGCTACAAGCAACCGAAGTGAAATATGAGAACTCTTCCTATTACTCCAAATCCACAGCTCTTTCTGTACCATGATTCTGAAAGACATTTGGGTATGAGGCAGCAGGAAAGAGTCCAGAAAAGTCCTGTGAGTTTGCTTTTTAGAGGACCAAAAAGAGGGAGAAAAAATATATAGTAGGTCACATTTACAAAGTAAGTCTAGGTTTGCTAATCTCTTCCCTTTCATTCATTATTTTATTTGATCCTCACAACACTTCTGAGGTATATGTGGTATTTCTCATCACATTTTACTAAAGAGGATAGTGAGGGCCAGACATGTCCACTAGCTTGTCAATGGTCACACAGCTAATTATGTCAAAAAGACAAAGAGATAGAGCAAGAGACAAAGAGAAACAGAAACAAGAGAGATACAGAGAGTCAAAGAGAAACATAGAGATAGACAGAGAGACAGAGAAAGGGGGAGAAGGAGGAAGAAAAGAGATAGAGAGAGGTAGGTGGATTGATAGATAAATAGATGGTAGATAGATGATGGTAAATAGGAAGATAGAGACACAAGCAGATAAGTAGATAGATAGATAGATAGATAGATAGATAGATAGATAGATAGATAGATAGATGGATGGATAGATAGATAGACAATTTAATCTGCACCAGGAACTCAGTTAAACACTGGAGATATAAATGTAAGTATGCAAGAGAGTCCCTAACTTCAAGGAGATTACATTCTAATGGAAAAAGACAACAGATAAAGGGGAGATAAAAAAGGAAAGGAGAAACATGGGACAGAAATGGTGGGGAAAGAGCATAGAGACCTGTTTCTGGGCAATATATGGTAAAAGCTTACCTATCAGCAAATCAGGGATGAGAGTTAAGCCCCAATATTTCTCATTCCAAGACCAGCATCCTATCACTGTTCCCATGCTAACTTTCGAGGTCAAGGAGGGGGAAAAAAAGGCATATAGTGGTCAATAATTGGTAAGTAAGCATTTATTAAGTACCTTCTTTGTGTGAGGCACTGTGCTAAACACTAGAAATACAGAGAAAGGCAAAAGACAACCCTTGTTTTCAAGAATTTAAGTCTTAATAAGGGAGAAAACATGCCAATAACCATGCAGAAACAAGCTATAAACAATATAAATTGGATATATAAATTATAATAAGTCATATAATTTGGAAATTATGTAAACTTGATAGAGGAAAGACAGGAGAATTAGAATAAATTATATGTAAAAAAGAAAGATGGAGAGGGACAAACAGAAAAGAGAAAAGTGAAAAAGAGGAAGAAGAGAAAAAAATAAAAGGAAAAGGTAAATATTGGGAAAAGATAGAAGAAAAGAAAGAGGAAGGAAAGAGAAGATTGGAAGTGAATAGGAAAAGGGAGCTGATAAGGAGGGAGAATGTGGTGATTTGCTTATGGTTGTGAAGAATTAGATATAAATCAGGGTGGCTCATATTCTCTACCCTCACTTCCATATATTTTGCAATGCTCTTAAAATCTCCCCCACTGGAAAAAGTCAGTCCCCTCCCAGTGAAAGGAATAGTCCCTGCTTAGGCTCTGAAGCTTGGCTTTCTGATGAAAGAAATTTGTTATCTGCCAGATATTTACCAGATAAATGCACACCCAGGGGTCCTGTCTTGGCTTCTCATATCACAGCACATGATTTGCCTGACACAGTGGTGGAGGCTTAGATTATCATGCTGCCTGGAAGCTGGACATGATGGAGAGAATGCTCCTGAAGGTGAATGAGTCTGAAGTCCTATCTCCCCTACACCATACACAGAAGACTTTGACATTCAAGTCTATTCCAGCCAAGCTTGGGTAGCCCTGGGAGAATGGAAGGTACTGTCCACAGGCATTAATACCAGGTATCTCTAAAGATGTCAGTGTCAGATGCTGGACAGCGATTCTCCATGCATTTAAGACCCCCATAGTTCTTAAAAGAAATTAGAAAATTGGGAGGAGGGGTTGAAGACTGACCCTGATTATACACAAGCACACAACACACACACACACACACACACACACACACACACACACACGGGTATATAAACATATATTCACACGTTATATTTTAACAACACATTAAAATTCATACCTCAATTGGAGGTGTGTTTATAGATAGTATGAAAGAAAAATATTACGTATAGGGTAAAGTTGGGGCAGAGAGAATTGCACACAATGTAGTAACACGTTTTACTTTTTATATTGTTTATTATCATTTTAATGAGGGAGACAATAAATTCAAGTTTAGGAATATTGAGTTTTAGGTACAATAGGGATATGCAGGCAGAGATTTCTAGGAACCAATTGGAAATACAGGACAGGACCTCTGGGGAGCTAGATAGATTACCTTGGGTATCATTGGAAAGGAAAACTTTGAAGCAGTAGCAATCAATGATAAACCTGAACAAAAATCCAAGAAGTATGAGGAATGATACCTTATGGGTAGAGGAAAGAGATAAAAAAGTGTTCACCAGAAATGAAAGTAAAGAAAGGGAAGAAAGCTGAGTCAGGCAAGCCTAGAAAGAAAAGAGCATCCAGATCATCAGTTGGGGAATGGCTGAATAAGTTATGGTATATGAATGTAATGGAATATTATTGTTCTGTAAGAAATGATCAGCAGGCTGATTTCAGAAAGGCCTGGAGAGACTTACGTGAACTGATGCTAAGTGAAGTGAGCCAAACCAAGAGAACATTATACATGGCAACAAGATTATGTGATGAACAACTGGGATGGACTTGGTTCTTTTCAACAATGAGGTGATTCAAGGCAATTCCAATATATTGTGATAGAAGGAGCCATCTGCATTTATAGAGTAAAGTGTGGAGACTGAATGTTGATCAAAGCATAACATTTTCAGCTTTTTGTTATTGTTTGTTTACTTGTTGTTTATATTTCTCATGATTTTGTCTCTTTGAATTGATTTTTCTTGCACAGTATGACAAATAGGGAAATGTGTTTAGAAGAACTGCACATGTTTAACCTATATTGGATTGCTTGCTGTCTAGGGGAGAGGGGAGGGAGAGAAAAATTTGGAACACAAGGTTTTGCAAGGGTAAAATGTCAAAAAAAAAAGCTATTTAAAAAAAGAGAGAATGGTAAAAAGAAATGAAAAAGAAAAGGACATCTAGAAAAAGGGATTGGTCAAAGCTGTCAATGGCAAATGCTGTGTAGAGATTAATCAACAATGATTTATTTATTACCTATTATAAGGACAGAGAGCAAATTTAAGGTCATCTAAGCTAACATGTAAAACTAGAATTCCAAGTCATATCATTTGAGGGAGGTAGCAGAACAAGGGTATGAGGTATAAGTAATGTTGGAATGGGAAGAGAAAATCCTCATCCTGTCACCTTCTCTGTATGTGACCTTGGGTATGCCATGGGATCCAGGTTTCTCATCTATAAAAACCAATGTGCAAGCTCCCTCCCACCTATAAATTTATGATCTCATGATTGCAAATTCCCTTCTCTTTCTACCTCACTATGTGGTCCCTTGTTGATAATTTTATTTTGTCTAACACATTTTTGCTTGATCCTCATAACGATCCTGGGAGGCAGGGATTGTAGCCTTCTTTTTATAGAAAGAAAACTGCCTTGATTTTTTCCTCTTCAAAATGTGGGTAATAATAGCACCTACTTCCCAGTGTTATTGTGAGGATCAAATGGGATAGTAATTGTAAAGCACATAGCAGAGTGCTTTATAATGGTAGTTATTGTTGTTGTAATTATTATAGTAATTGCATGGCTAGGACAAGAGCCCTGATTCCTATTTCTGTGCTCATGTCTTAAGTCTTGAGATTTTCAAACAGTTTGAAGGTACAGAATTTCTCTATATAATACAACATGAGAAGTCATTTAAAGAAGACCTATGATTAAGTAGCAATGTTTTGGTAAAAGACTGTGTTTCATATTGGTACATTAACAGACATCTATAAATGTATTTGTATAAAATACACACAAGACATATAGATGTACATTCTTGATTGATCAAGAAATATTTATTTAGTGCCTTCTGTATGTCAGGCATAGTGCTAAATTCTGGGGTTACAAAAAGAGGCAAAAGACTATCTCCATCCTCAAGTAGTTTACAATCTACTGAGAGAGATAACATGCAAACCGATACGATACATATCATACAAGCTCTGTATAGGATAAACAGGAAATAACAGATGGAAGTGGGATTTTAGTTGGGACTTAAAAAGAATCTTGAGGAAGTCAGTAGACTGAGTAGAAAATAAAGAATGTTCCAGGAATGAGGACAGTCAGAGAAAGTACCCAGAATGGAAAGATAGAGGTTTTTGTTTTGGGAATGACCAGGAGGTCAATGTCATCATGGAGCTAAAGAGTGAGTTAAGGAACAAGACCTAAAAAGACTGGAAAAGTAGGAGGGAGGGAGGTTATAAAGATTTTGAATGCCAAAAAATTTTGTATTTGCTTCTCGGGACCGTAGGGAGCCAAAGGAGTTTATTGGGAAGGGAGGATTGACGTAATTTGATGTGAGATTTAAGAAAATCACCCTCACAAAATAGCTAGCCAATCACACTACTGGGTATTTACATAGACAACTCTTTAAGATGATAGATTTACATAGATTATCGGACTTTATGCTCAGGGAAAGGGAAGTATTCTTATTTCCACTCTAGGAATGAGGAAACCAAAGAAGACAGAGCTTAAGTGATTTGTCAAGGATCACATTGCTACTAAGCATTTAAGGCAGAGCCTGAACTCATGCCTTCTTGCTTCCAAGACCTACCTTTACTCATTCTACTTCATAACTGCCTTGAAAGAACGTGTCCTACAGAGGATTGGGTTATTCTTATTCAAATGTGGTCTTTGACAATTGATAACTGAGCAACCATGTTGCTCAGCCACAGGAAACAGCTTTTAGATTTATCTACCTCTTTATAGACATATGATTTAATTCTGTGTTGGCAGATTATTCTCTCTATCTTTCTCTCCTATTCTTTCCCTTTCTGTTTCTGTGTCTCTCTCTTTGTCTCTTTCTGTATGACTTTCTATTTGTCTCCCTCCTCCCTCTCTCTGTCTGTGTCTGTCTGTGTCTGTCTGTGTAACTATCTCTGTCAGACTCTGTCTCTGTCTCCCTCTATACTTATAAATATACAAGTACATGTATATTTTTATACATTTATGCTTATATGCCATATCATATTTATTTATCTATAATTATTGTTTTTATATATTATGTGCATGTGTGCATATATAGGCATATAAATGAATGAAGAAGCATTTATAAAGTACTATCTGCTAAGCTTTCTTCTAAGACTGGCCCTGCCCTTAAGAGCACCTATTCTTTCTTAATAACAGCTTTTTATCTTTCAAAATGCTTGCAAAGACAGTTTTCAATATTCACCTTTGCAAAACCTTGTGTTCCAAATTTCTCCTTCCTCTCAACAGCAAGCAATCCAGTACAGCTTAAACATGTGCCAATTCTTCTAAACATATTTGTATATTCATCATGCTGTACAAGGAAAAAAAAAACAGATCAAAAAGGAAAAAATGAGAGAGTAAAAGCAAGCGAATGAAAACAAAAACGGTGAAAATACTATGCTTTGATCCACAGACATTCTCCATAGTGCTCTCTCTGGGTACAGATGAGTCTTTCCATTGCAAGTCTATTGAAATTGCCTTGAATCACCTGATTTTTGAAAGGAGCCCAGTCCATCACAGTTGATCATCACAAAATCTTCTTGTTACTGTGTATAATGTTCTCTTGGTTCTACAGTCTCCAGGAACATTAAGACATGTAACTCCAGAATTTTCTGAAGTCAGTCTGCTTATTATTTCTTATAGAGCAATAATATTTTATAACATTCATATACCATAACTTATTCAACCATTCCCCAACTTATGGGCATCCACTCATTTTCTAATTCCTTGACACTGCAAAAAGGGCTGAAGATGTGGGTCTTTCCTCCTTTTTTATAATCTTTTTGGGATATGGACCCATTAGAGACACTGCTGGATTAAAGGATATTCATGATTTTATAACATTTTGGACATAGTTCCAAATTGAAGAGCTTACATTATAATTGGGGGAGATAACACAGGTAGGAGAGTTCTGCTCTAGGGCCAGAGAAATGCTTAGTGGTCCTTCCATAACAGATAGCAAGCCTCAAGGATTCATTGTTTACCATTCCTGGAGAGCTGGAAGGTTTAGTGGCAAGATAACAACCCGTGGGCCTTGAGGTAGAGAGTCAGGACAGTTGATCCTCCCTCTTACTGGAAAGATGATCATTGCTGACTCTCTGATCATCCAAATGGTGTGAGTAAATATGGCTTTTGTAAGGGGAGAATATTGGAGGGACCTAACCCAGGAAAAGGGAGGAGTGAAACTGAGGATGAAGAGGACCAGAGACTCTGAATTGCCTCAGAGTTGGAAGAGGGGGGTTGGCATTCAGTCCCTCAGAAGGGCTAACGGGGAATAGAGCAATCACAGAGAGGATGGGAGGTAGGAAGCTTTTGCAAGCTGGATGAGATTTGGACCAGGCAGGTGGCCAGGCAGATGGGGGCAGGGCCAAAGGCAGGAGAAGAATCCTCCTAGGGCTTCCTCATTCACACATATATATTATGCATTACTATAAAGGAAGACCCATATCCATTTGTGACTATGTCTAGGGAGAGTCTGAAATAACAATAATCAGTAGCAACTAGGTGGTGAGTTTAGGGGTGGAAACTACAAATAATATGATGACATGTTTCTCCAGTTTGTGATGTTCTATATCCACATCCCAGTAAAGGTGAATCTAATATACACTTTCTCTCCAGGTCTCCACATTCTCTAACATGGCTCTTGAATAAGGGAGCAGGACAAATTCACTACCACACAATGAAAATGAGAGAAAAATCAGGGATAGTCAAAGAAAAAAAAAAGAATGGGATTTAGAAACAGCACTCTGCCTCAATTTTAAAAGATGAAAAATCCCTGAGGGATTTCACAAAAGGGAACTGAGCCCTACTATGGAAATAGCTCAAAGTACTTTTGTAAGTTTTGTAAGTTTCCGAACAATTTACCAGTATGGGGGATGAATTTAAATGTAAAATGATGCATTTGGATTCAAAAAATCAACTTCACAGATACAAAGTGGGAGAAGCAGGAGTGGACTGCTATTTGTCAGGGGGTAAGGTTTTTTTAGTGAACCATCAGCTTAATTTGAGTCAAAAGTGTAAAAAGGTAACTAAGAAATGGAGGCTATAGTAACAGGCACAATCAGTAGGAATTAGGTAATAACCCCATTCTACACTGGTCTGGTCAAATCACACAAAGGATATTTAGTTTTAGATGTCACATCTAAGGGTACTGATAAGCTGGAAGTATTTAAAGTAAGGGTGACCAACTTAATGAAAGGCCTAAAGTTCATGTTCTATGAAAGTCCATGAGGATTATTTGAAGAACATTGCAAGGTTGAACTTGGATAAGAGACTATTAGGGGGATCCAGATAGATGTCTCTAAATATTGAAGGGGATGCCATAAAAAAAGGATTTGATCTGTGTTGCTTGACCTTAGCAAGGACAAGGAGTAATCGGGGAAAGGTACAAAGATTGAAAGCTTGATTGAAGGAAAAAAATTTCCTGATAATTCGAGGCCCTAAAATGGAATAGTATGCCTTGGAAGGTGATTGGTTGGTTTTGCCCACTAGAGTTCTGCAAGCATAGTTGGATGACTATTTATTGGAAATATTATTTAGACACAAGTTGGATGAACTCTCAAGTTCCTTTCAACTTCCACTGAGATTTGAAATCTTCAAATTTCCCTTTCCATAAAGTTATAAGCCTGTTAGTGTTGAACCAAATTATTTCCAAGTCTTTTCAGAATGAGCCCTTAACAACTGGACCAAAGAGTAAATCAGAAATTGGAAATGGAGAAAATAAATACTCAAGGAGTATGGGCTGGAGCCAGGAGGAGAAAGAGCATCTTAGGCCAATCTTGTCCAGTTGAGTCTGCCATTACAAGCCAAAGATTGTGTAAAGCATAGCATGTTAGAGGAATATGGGGCATTGGAAACTGCCTTATTAACAGCACCTTCCTTATTACAAAGGAGAAAATTGAGGTTCAGAAAATGGGAAAATTTAGTCGATCTCCCTCATGGTTTGATGTGAGTCATTCTGAAAGACTCACCTACTGAAAAGTCTGTTTTCCACAAGCTTAGGAAGGTGCCCAGCCTTCCTTACATCATTAGTTTTATTCCCTTACATGAATAATAATGACTCATGTTTATGTAGCATCTTAAGATTTATAAATCCCTCTTCTTTCAGCAATTCAGTAAGATTGATCGTAAAAAGATTATTTCCACTCCTCCAGTTTGAGGAGGAAAAAAGCTCAGTGTTTGAGTGACTCCTTTATGCTTACAAACTTGGACAGAGTCAAGATTTGAATTCACATCCCCAGATCCAAGCTCAAAGTTCTTCCTATTTCAAAATGCATATCCTCCATAAGATCCCAATCTCAGAAAAGTAATACATTAAACCACCACCTGTTTTTACACACTCCAAGAGCCAGGACCCCATGGTACAAATAGACATTAGGAAAGGTACATTTTGAGTAGAAGAGGAGAATGAGTGAGAAGGGTGTAACCAAGCATTGGGGTGGATGAGTGAACATCCTCAGAGGGCAGATCCAAGGGGGAGGTCATTGACATTGAGCATCTTAATTAAAATTATTACCCAAAGGGTCCCCAGAAAGGAAAAAAATGGACTAGAATCTAGCAGCAGAGTGTAGGGAGTGCCAAACAATGCCTAGATTCCCAGCAATCCTTTTGGATCCTGGCCTCATTCCAGCCTGACAAAGCCCAGGAGTCCTTAGGGGACAATCAGACACTCTGCACTGATTCCTTGGGCTGTCTCTTTACATGAGGCATTTCCTTTGCAAAGCTCTGATTTTTATGTCTAGCCATTATTTTTAAATGCCTGCTATTACTTCCCCTCCCCCCAACACTCAGAAGAAAATAGGTTGAGGATAGCTGGCAGCAACTGGTTATTTGGACAATTATGGGAGGAGATTGAGGAGGGGAGAGAATGCATATATACCTTGTTACGGACACAAATATATTCATATATGCACACAGATCTGCACACAGTCATGCATGAAGAAAGCCATGGCATTAAGTGAACTCAGTTTCAATCATCTGGATGGTAGACCTGCCTAAGTCTATACAACTGGTCTTTAAAATCCAGAAGCAGCCAACAGGATCCTCTAAAGTAAGGTCAGTACCCATATGAGTCCAAAGAAGTGCATAGAACTACTTGGGCAGAAAGAAAGAGTGAATCTGAACAATTCATTTTCCCTTACTTTTTTTCTCCCTCCTTTTTCCTTTCTCTTATTCCCAAGCCTTGTGTTCCTTTTATTTCTCTATTCCTTTTTCTTTCCTTAGCTTTGAATTTTCTGTGTATCCATCTGCTTTTTCCCCCCTTCTCATTCTTTGTCTTCTAGTCTGTAGATTTCCCTCCCTTTCTGTCCCTCCTCTCACCCTCTATCCTGTCCCTCCCTTTATGAAATTAGGTTGGTCCAGAAGAAAGGACTTGAGCATTCGAATTCCTGGATTAAAATCTTACCTTCATATTACTTGTTTGACTTTCAGAAAATCATTTCATCTTGATGAGTCTCAGTTTCCTTATCTGTAAAGTGTAGGCATTAGGCTATATGACCTCTGGACTCATCCTGCAGCTATAAATCTATGATTCTACTTAGTTTCAAAGCATAACTCAGATGTCACACTGCCAGAAACCTCAGTTTCTCCACAAAGCACACCTCAGATGCTACCATGAGACTTTTTCTGATTTTTTTCTTGAAATTATTTTGCTTTTATTTACCTGTGTATATGCCATACCAAAACACATTCAGGAGAAGTTAGCTCCTTGAGGGCATGGAGTATTGTCTTTTTTCTCCAGTGTATAGAAAATTATGATAGATAGAGAGATGATAGGTAGGTAGGTAGGTAGGTAAGTAG
Organism: Sminthopsis crassicaudata; assembly: GCF_048593235.1. Lineage (NCBI taxonomy): Eukaryota > Metazoa > Chordata > Mammalia > Dasyuromorphia > Dasyuridae > Sminthopsis > Sminthopsis crassicaudata. The sequence continues at coordinate 447,455,796 of NC_133620.1, forward strand.
GTAAGAAGGAAAAAAATGAAGGAAAGGAAGGAAGGGGAGGAAGGGAGAAAGAAACAAAAGAAGGGAAAAGGAAGGAAGAGAAAAAGGAGAGAGGAAGAAAGGAAGGAATTAAGAGTGGGCAAAGAGTAAAGGAAGGAAAGATGTAAGGAAAAAGGAAGGATAGAAGGAAAAAAGTAGGATGGAAGGAAGGAGGAAGGATAGAAGGATGAAAGGATGAAAGGAAGGAAGGGAGTAGGAAGAGAAGGAAGGAAAGAAGTGAGGGAAAGAGGGAAGGAAGGAAAAGAAGGAGAGAGGAAGGAAGAACATTTATAAATAACATACTATGTCAGACTCTACACTAAGTGATAGGGATAAATATACAAGTAAACAAGATAGCTCCTGTCATCCTGGGGCTTCTATTCTAAAAAGAGGAAGCCACATAAAGGAGATCTGGAAAAGGAGGGAGACCATGAGGCAGAATCATACGGTGGAATTAATTGAGAAGTGGTGAGAATTCCTGATTTGAGCAAAGAGAGGGTTCAGGATGAGCTCCAGTTGGTTCTAGCAAAGCAGAGTCCAAAATGCCAGTGGGCATGCTAGGAAGAATGTAGCCAACAATTTGGAATTGGTGGATGATGTGGGGGCCTGGTTCCACACAAGATAAGGCAAAAGCTTATCTTTCAGAGACAGGAAGATTCCAGGGCCAAAAAATATAATACTATATTCTAATAAAATAATATATAATAAGCACATAATACCTTTGGTGAATTGAGTTGCATCCTTCTTAGTCTCTATCTTTTCTCTTTCTCTCTTTGAAATATTTTTTCTTTTTCACTTGATAATCACCAACAGTTATAGATTAATGTTCAAGGAGCAAAAATGATTTATAAGGTTCCAGAAATTTCTGTTACTTATTTTTAAATATAAATTTTATATATAATTTGTATAAAACTTAACAATGTAGCAACAACATTGCTGTTTGTCTTATATCACTTCTTTCTGTTTTCTTCTATATATACACACACATGCACACACATGTTTTGTTGATGGCAAGGAGGGTTTTTTTAAATTAAATTAATTTTTTTTGCATTCTTCACTAATAACTTTCTCTCCTCTATTTTCCATTCTAAAGTCATTGAATCCTTCCTTTTTCTGCCTATCTAGATTTCAGTCTTCTAGTGTCTTCTCCTTTTCTGAACTGGACCCCTTCTTACTGAACCCCACCTCCTATAAAATTCCAATCTAATCCCTGCTTCAAAGACATTGTTGTTTTTTTGTCAGAGTTCCTACTGGCAGGCACATGGTAATTAACTAAAGTAACAGATTAATAAGTATTTGGATGCTCATGGTGACCATGTTCTCACCTATCTGTGATTCCTGACAATATTGGATGAGGAGGAGGAGGAAGAGGAGAACATATGTTTTAAGATTTTCAAAGTACTGTATATGTACTATTTTGATCTTTACAAAAGCTCTGTGAGATAAGTGCTATTATTATCTCCATTTTAAAGATGAGGAAATGGAGGCTGAGAGAGGTTAAATAACTTGTCTAAGATCTCACAGTAGTATCTGAGACAAAATTCAAAATCAGGTGTTTCTACTCCAAGTTTTGGACAGCTAGGTAATGCAGTGAGTAGAATAGTCAGGAAGTTTCATGTTCTTGAGTTCAAATCTAACCTTGGATGTTTACTAATTTTGTCATTCTACAAGTCATTTTATCCTGTTTGCCTCAGTTTCCTCATATGAAAAAGAGAGGGAGCTATAGAAGGAAATGGCAAATTACTTCAGGCTCTTAGTCAAGAAAACCCTCAAAAGAGTCACTAAGAGTTGGATACAAAATAAAATGACTAAACAGTAACAACTCCAGATTTATTATTCTAACCACACCAGGACATCTGGCTTCCTTACAGTCTCCCAGAGAAATTTGGGAAAGATAACTGGTTCCCTTTGGATGCATCTTTCTGTACTTAGCAGATGATGCTCTTTTGAGGCAATACTGACTAGGGGCCTGGGAAATAAAGGAGCAAATATTTGGTCCTCATAGATTTTGAAAATGTGATTAAACACAACCTGAACTTTATATTAGGTCTGGAAATGGGCAAAGGAACAAACAAGGCTGGCTTCCCTCCTAGCCCACCTAACACCAATCCTGAAATGTTCCTTCATCCTTAATTCATTCTTATCTTCTTTGGTGAAGATGGAGGGAAAGAAATGAATACAAAGATGAAAGCAGGAGTAATGATATCAACACTCCAGAATGATCATTCCACCCCCAGCCTATCTATTCTTATCTACTTTTAGGTTATGGAAAAAGAAAATGAAAAATAAGTGAAAGGCAATGAGAAAGATAAACCAGAATGCATTGTCCCAGATCAGAAGAGAAAAAGCATAAAATGAGAGAAGATTCATGAAAAGGAATAATCCAGTAACACATAGGGAGGAAAATGTTCTAAACTCCAGGTTCTGGTGAGAGATCAGGTCAGAAAGGACCCTTGACTCCCTTATATCACTCCATTTGCCTACAGTCCGAAAAGGTGGCCAGCTCAGACACAACTTGGACAATCTTGCTCATATATTTAGTTTTATAGAACTTTAAAGATGAAAGAAACCTCAGTCAATATCTAATTCAACCCTTACTTGAGACAGAAAAGTACTGGACTCGGGTGTTAAAGAAACTGGATTCAAACCCTGCCTCTAATTTTAAAAATTTGTTATTTAATGTCCCTGGAATTCAATTCAAGTATAAAATAAGAGGGTTGCACTAGATAGCCTCTGAAGATTCTTCCACTTCATAATATATAAGCCAATAATCTGCTCTACAATATTCTTTTTTGGGGAGATGATTCTGCTTTGACATTTCCAGTAATGGCAATTTTCTGTCTTTTGAAGTCACCCATTCCATTTTCAGATAACTTCAGCTGTCTGAAAGTCCTTCCTTCTACTGAGTTATAATTTACCTGCATATAATTTCCACCAGTGGTCCTAATTCTGCCCTCTGGAATAGCACAATGACCAATCAAAGATTTGAATAGAATTATTTTGCTTCTCTGATTGATTTCTTCTATGTGTTTCTACCAGTCATTTTTAATGAATATTTTTATTCTCCAAGAATAAATATTGATTGATTGATTGATTGTGTAGGCTGAGCCTTTGCCCACAATACTTGGTTTCCATGTCCCTTATGATCCCTGTTAACTCTCCTGGGGATGTGCTCCATTGCTCAAAAAGTTTCCTAAAACATGGTAGCAGATCTGGCATAAATCTGGTCTGTTGCTTCTCCTTTTTTCTGGCCTGACTGACCACAGAAGGCTGCTCTTGGACTGCTAATTGTCTAAAATCCCTCTGCAGAAGACTAGAATAGAGCAATCTATATGTATGAACTTGCCTACAACCAATGTTGATAGAGAGTAACAAGGCAGCTACAAGTGACAAATGGTCACATTATTTTTGCAATCTGGGATGTGTAGCCACTAAGCTCATTATTTTCATTCACAGAGAGAAATGAGAAAGAAAAGAATGGCTATTGGCTGGTACCCATATAAAGGGCTACTGGGATTTAGTACAACACTATTAACATTCTATGGAGATGCTCCTGAAGTGGGCTGGGCGGGGGGGAGAATTGGATGAACAAGGTTTTAGTCCCAGTTCGCTGCAACAAAAATAATATTAAGCAAGTGGTATTATACTGGACAAATCATTTTTCTTCTTATAGTCTCAGTTTCCCCTTCTGTAAAATAAGGGTATTGAATATGGTGATTTCCAATAAACCTCCTAGCTTTGATTTTAGATCACAACTATCATACCAAATTAACCACAGGTCATTCAGCTCCATCTTATAAATGAGGAAACAAAAGATTAGAGAAGCAATAATGATGGAATTACCTTTACCTCACAATGTATTCTTTGTTTTACCTTTTCTTCCAGGTCAAGGTTACCATCCTTTTTATTGGTTACATAACATATTGGTTACATAGGTATGCCCTTTCACTTATAATCAGTCGTATTTTCTTTTTCTAGTCTTCAAATTCACCAATTATTCAACTTCTTTGTACCCTTTGATTTTTCTGTTCTTTTCATCCTTACCCCAACTACACTCACCCTTTACCAAGCTTTTGTAAGGCAAAGTAGCATAGTGAATAGAATCAAAAGATTCACATTCATGTTTAAATCCCAATCCTACTACCTCTTATCAGTTGAACCAGGCAATTTCTTGGAACCTCAGTTTCCTCATCTGTAAAAAGGTTGAGTGGACTGAATGACCTTTAAGTTCTTTTGAGCCATTTATGCCATATACTTTTATTGCCTGAGGGTAAATTAGGAGCAAAATGACAGCCAACATGAATGAATAAATCTATTGGCTGATTTGCCTGGATGTGTTCACATCATATTGGCCCTCTAGACTGTAGACTCTTTGAGGGAAGAGATCATATCATTTTTCTCCTTTATATAATGTCAATACCACTTTGATTCAATGAACATTTATTAGGCAGCTAATGAAACTTATAATATGTACATGTTATATCACCTGCAATTCCCAGAGATCCCAGAAGCCAGAAAAAAACTCTTTCATAGCTTGTCTTTGTATGTCCAGTGCTTAGCATGCACACATACACAAGAAAAAACAAAGTACCATTGGATTATAGAGCTAGAACTAAAAAAGAAACTTTAAAAGCCATCTAATCCATAATCCCTCATTTTATAGATAGGGAAACAGAGATCCAGAGAAGTTAATTGACTTGTCTAAGGTCACATGACTAACAAATGTCAGAACTAGCATTTAAAACCTAGGTCCATTTCAATTCCTCATGTTTTCATCCTATAAAGCTTGCTATCGCCCTTAGCTATCTTCTTTTTCTCTTTTTTTTCTAAAACTTTCCAAGAGAAATTTACCTTCCTAAAGCTCTTTGAAGTTTGGAAAGTGGTTTCCTCATAATTATCCCCTGTGAAGTAGATGGCACAAGTCTTATTATTTTACTGATGAGGAAAATGAGACTTCTTGTGTGTGATCACACAGCTCCTAAATGTCTGAGGTGGGATTCCCACCTAGGTCATCTTTTTCAGACACCTTAATTACTACCTCCCTACTGACTCATAGCTTATAAATGTCATATCCCACCTCAACCAAATGGCCCTGAGCTGTGTGTCTGAGGCATGAAAACAAATGATCCTAGGAAGAAATACTGGAATCAGATATAGTTCCTTGACTCAGAATGGAATTGGAGAGAAAGTATGACTTGAAGAATGTTTGAAGAATGACTCAGGAGCTCTGTGTGTGTGTGTGTGTGTGTGTGTGTGTTTCCCTACACATTGCTTTTCCAATTTCAGGTGTAGTATAAGGAAAAGAAAATGGAAGGAATAAATATTTATTAAGCACCTATGTGTTAGGCATTGTGTTAAATGCCTCCCAATTATTATATCTTTTGATCCTCACAAATGGATCCCCATTTTACAATTGAGGAAATTAAGGCAGACAAGCTAAGTGATTTCCCAAGGTTCATACGGCTAGTTAATATCTGAGGCTGGATTTGAACACAGATCTTTCTTGACTCTTAGTTGCCTCAAATACACCAAATTTCCAATCAAATCTGCCTCTTTTGTCCCTTTTACAGAGCACACCTTTTCTCATCTCCCAGACTTTTCAGTTGACTATCCCTTTGCCTCGCACTTGAAATATACTCCCTTTTCCTCTCCAGTTCTTAAAATCCCTGGTTTCCCAGAACACTTAACTCATTCAACATCTTCCATCATTCTCGATTTCAACTTCCAACTTGTAGTACTTTAATCTCACTCACTAATTCCCTTAAACAATTTCTTCTATTCCTCTATAAATATCGCCTGTGCTTTAGCACAGTGCCTAACATATAGAAGGTATTTAATAAGCATTTTTTGATTGATCAAAAAATGTCTGTTGGAAAACAATTCTCTGTTTTTTCTGAAATTGTGGGTTCTATTTCTATAAAGGGCTATTTTAAGAATCACAGGACCATAAACTGAAATCTAAAAGGAACAGAAAGGGGCTAAATCACTTATTGTGTAGTGACTTGCTTGCCCAGTGTTACACACACATATTAAGGGTCAGGGTAAGGACCTGAACCCAGATGTCTTGACTCCATATACAGTAAGAGAGTTACTGAAGAAGAGCCTGAGGAAGCAGACTAAGGATCTAGAAAACCTCTCCTTAGTTGTGCATCTCTTTTTCTGAAGGCTTTGGGTGTGGTAAGGAGGAGGGAAGTGATTCATAGGATACCAGAGCTGGAAGGTACATGAGAGATAATAACAACAATAATAACTGATGTTTATGTGACACTTTAATATTTGCAAAATGTTTTACATAAACCATCTGATGTGTATAAAGAATTTTGATGTTTCCAAAGCTCTTTGCTGGAATTACTTCATATGAGCCTCACAGTAACCCTAAAAATGAGTAAATATCATTAATTTTACAGGCAAGGAAACTGAGTCTCAGAGAGTTTAAGCAGATGACCCCAAATCACAAAGATGGAAGCTCTAGAGGCAGGACTTCAATCCAGGTGTCTCCTAACTTTCAATCCAACTCACTTTATTCTACACCATGCTAGAGATCCTCAGCTCTTTTCTTCCATGTAGATGAATCCAGAGAATATATAGAATGTGAGACCTGGTAAGGGATATTAAGATCATCCAATCTACCACCTTTCTTTTTCAGAAAAGGAAATGAAGGTACAGAGAGGGAACATGATCTGCCCAAAGTCATTAAGTTCGTTGCTGATAGGATCAAGACTAGGACTCATGGGAATTTCTAGTATAACATGGGAAAGCAACATTAAAAAAAATTACAATTTGTGTTATAGCACAGTTAGCACCCATTACAACTGGTGCACAGTAGGATGATGACAGATATAAAAAATTTGTTGGTTGTTACAAAAATGAATATGATTGGGAGGAATGCTCTATTTTTTTAGCTTGATGGAGCCATAATTCCTAATTTTCTCCTAGCTCCAAACATATTGGATCCAAACATATTTGAAGATTTGCTTTTAAAAGCTGCCTTTCTGCATGTGTTAAACCCCTCTTCTTGACTCTGATCATAGTAAAATTTAATCCATGAAACATGTGCTTTCTTGGGTACAGGTACAAGATACACTCCTTTTGTATCCTACTCCCATCTTTCTGCTCTTGGAGACTGCTCAGAAGGTCATAGAAAAAAGCTGAAAAAGAAGGTTAGAGGCCCTCCCATCCATATTCCTTTATAGATCAAGAAGCTGAGACTCCAAAATGTTATATCTCAAAGTAACACATGTAACAGAATCATATTAGAACCCAAGTCTTCCAATTTCATAATCAACTCTTTTTGCATTGTTGTCAAAAAGGACTTCAAATAGATTGGCCGTTATCTGTCCTAAATTTATTTTTCTTCTTTATCTGTCCTTCCTTATTCTTTTTTTTATCCCACAAGTCCAATGGAAAAGTAGGGTAAGGGAAGGAAAGCGAAGGAGGGAGGGTTGAGCTAAGGCTAATACCTCATTTTTAGCTTCCACCTTACTGTCTTGCACTTATTGATGTACTGCTTAGGAGAGCTTAGTAATTGTTCTCTAGTTGTTTCAACTGAGTTTCTTCCAACTACCCAATTATGACTTCTCAGGAGAGAGGCACAGACTTCTATTTCTGTCCTCTCCTCCCCTACCCCCCATGGTGCCAAGTAACTACCTGACTTCTCTATCTCAGCTGGTGAGATCCTTGCACTTTGTCTCCAATGAGACATTTTTCCAAAAGAAAAATTTTTCTCGTATTCAAAGAAAATTCCCTGATCAGAAATGAAGATGATGGCAGGGTAGGACAATTTCAAGCAAAGTATACTAGGTCTTTCAAACCCCTAATCACTCATCAGTTTCCTCATCTGTAAAGGGATGGAATGAAACTACAAGAACCCTTAGAGTTCTAAATCTATTGTTTTGTGATCTTCTAAGCAGTCATCAAGGACAGAAGGATGGGAGCTGGATGGATCTGTACTCAGGAGAACACATTTCATTGCCTAAATGTTGCTCAGTGGTACAATAGAATGCCAGCTGAGTTCAGAACTCTGCCTTTTTTCTTTTCTTTTTTTAAAGAAATGCCTTTATAATGTAAATGTAGGCTCTAAACTCACTCTCCTGACCCCATATTCACATAATCCAGTTAGCTCCCCATAGCTAAGGCTACTGCCTTATCCTACTCTCAGCCATTTAATCATAGCCATGGGATTCTTCTAAAGCTACTCTTCCAAATCCTCATTTTAGTATGTTCTCCCTCCTTTGATATCAATCACTAGTGATTAGTGATTACTGATTAATTTTCCATTGCCAGTTAATAGCTTCTCGGTATCATTGAATCAGTTAACATCTAAGTATCATCAATAAACAGTTAACATCAATTAACTCTTATAAAGAGATGCTCACTGAGAAGATTTAGCAAAAACAGATACACACACATCCCTCTCTCCATCCTCAAAACCTGACACACTCCCCCCACAATTATCTCAGACCCTGAGGAGAATGGGCTCAAACTGAAAGTAACTTTCATAAACATCCCTCTCCAAATTTATTTTCGAATGTACCATAGCTGATGATTGTCATTCTTTTGCTTTCAGGACATGGTATCTCAGTTGCCAGCTTGATCCTCATTGGGCTGGATCATGTGGGTCATTTTTCAGGGCTATATAGGCACTTTAAGTGGCTTGGATGCATAGCTCATTCAGTTTTGGTCATGGACTCCCATCACTAGACCTCAGTCATCTCTTCTAATCTCTTGAAAATTAGGAGTTAATTTCATTGCCAATATTTCTCCAACTAAGACCAGAAAAAGGATAAATACAACAATAATAGAAAAGATCAGGGCCATGTTTAAGGTTGAAATTGTACAGTCTTTCCTCCCTACTCAACAAAGAGGGGGAGGAAAAGAGAAAGAAAAAAATGACCAAAAGTGACACACACACACAGAGACAGAGAGACAGAGAGAGAGACACACAGAGAGAGACAGAGAGACATAGAGAGAGATATAGAGACAGAGGGAGAAAGAGTTACAATTCTTCACAATTTACTGCTAACTTAGCAGGAAGAGAGAGATAAAATCTTGATAAGCACACTCAGTAGCCAACTAAAAGACTTTTCTTCACCACACATTAAACCACCAAGAAACAGTCACAGAACAACCAAGCATGCTCTGAATAAACATGCTCTGACTGTATTTCACTATCTCAATTTAACTGAAATTAATTTATTAAGTATCTACTATATGATATGTTCGAAGCACTATGCTAGATATTAGGAATAATATATATATGTATATATATATGCATATATATATACATATATATGTGTGTGTGTGCATGTATTTTATTTTAAAACAAACTTTCTATCTTCGTTCTTTTATCACCTATATTTCCCAAGTCATCACTCTCATTTCCCTTAGAAGTAGCTTGTAGTGCAATGAATAGTGTAATGACTGAAATCATAAATACTCAAGTTCAAATCTAGACTCAGACACTTATTAACTGGGTAACAAGTCAATTAACCTGTCTACCTCTGTTTCCTCTTCTGTAAAGAGGGAATAATAATAATATCTAGCAGAGTTGTTATGAGAATCAAGTGACATAATATTTGTAAAGTGTTTGGTTCAGGTCCTGGCATATAATACATGTATTAAAAGTGTTTATTCCTGTATGTGCAAGAATGTTTGTGGCAGCCCTCTTTGTAGTGGCCAGAAACTAGAAACTGAGAGGATGCCCATCAGTTAGAGAATGGCTGAATAAATTGTGGCATATGAATGCTATGTAATATTTTTGTTCTGTAAGAAATGACCAGCAGGAAAATTCAGAAAGGCCTAGAGAGACTTACATGAACTGATGCTGAGTGAAATGAGCAAGACCAGGAGATCGTTGAATACTTCAACAATACTATATGATGATCGATTCTGATGGACGTGGCCCTCTTCAACAAAGAGATAAATCAAATCAGTTCCAATAGAGCAGTAATGAACTGAATCAGCTACACCCAGCGAAAGAGCAATGGGAAATGACTATGAACCACTACATAGAATTCCAAATCTTTCTAATTTTTGTCCACCCGCAATTTTTATTTCCTTCATAGGCTATTGTAAACTATTTCAAAGTCTGATTCTTTTTGTACAGCAAAATAAGTGTATGGACATGTATACATATATTGTATTTAACTTATACTTTAACATATTTAACATGGATTGGTCAACCTGCCATCTGGGCGAGGGGGTGGGAGGAAGGAGGGGAAAAATTGGAACAAAAGGTTTTGCAATTGTCAATGCTGAAAAATTACCCATGCATATATCTTGTAAATAAAAAGCTATAATAAAAAAGTGTTTATTCCCTTATCTTGTCTGTTCCAGGGAATCATACCTACTATAAAAATTTTTAAATGAAGAAAAATTTCATCAAAACATCCAGAATATTAAAAGAGTTGGATATTATGAATAACATTCCATACCAACATCTCCCTTTACTTCCAAAAAAGATCAGGAGTTGCCATATTGAATATCTTCTATGGGATATAATTTAACAGTGTTCTAGATTGAGTGTTTTATAACTATTCTTTCTATTGCATTGAGGGATATATATATGTATGTATATATATATATATATATATATATATATATATATATATAATATCCCCCCACTCTGGTTCTTTTTTCACTTTGCTTTAGTTTCTCTAGGTCTCCCTAATCATCTCTATATTTATCATATTCATCATTTCTTAAAGCACAATTGTATTCTACTATATTTACATACCATAATTTCTTTAGCTATCTCCAAAGTAATGAGCATCTATGATGTTTATAATTTTTTATTGCTACAAAAGTGTCTCCAAAAGTATTTTGGAGAACATTTTGTCATTGACCTTGTATTGCCTAGCCTTGATGTCTCTGGATCCAAGGACATTCCCATTTTATTCATGAAATGGAGACATTAAAGATATAAGTAATTTACTGAGTCATTTGAGGAAGGAGAATTGCCTAACAATTATGAACTGGGATCAGGAAAAATTCTTTGTAAGAAGTATTATAAAAAGGAAGATTCTAAAAAGAAAAGAGAAGAGATATTTAATAGATAAAACAAATGGTACAGAGATTCAGCAATGGGCATTAAGTCCAGTTTAGGCAACAGTTAGTTGACCAGTATGCCTAGAATGTAGAGTGAGAGAAGTTAGGAGTCATATGAAATATCTGAAAATGTGGGTGGAAGCCAGATTATCAAAAGCATTAAATATCAAGGTGAGGAACAAGGACAAGAAATAGTCAGACCTGTATTAAAAGAAATTTATTTTGGCTACACTGAAGAAGATAGATTATAGAGAGTAGAAACAGAAAAACTTAACCCAAGTAAGAGATGGTAAAAATCCTAAACCAAGGCAGTAGAGTGTGAATAGAGAAAATGGGCAACATGTGAGATATGGTTGGGGTGAAATCTTCAAGATTTTGAAAATTGAATGACTATGGGAGGTTAGGGAGATTAAGATCATAAGCTTGGATGACTATTGGAATGATGGTAGTCTCAAAATAAACAGGAAAATTTAAACAAGGAACAAGTATTCAAGAAGAGACAATGAGTTTTCATTTTGGACGTATTGAGTTTGAGGTGTTTATAGGATATCTGGGTAAAGATTTCTATCAGGCAAGTGGAAATAAGGAACTGAAGTTAAAAGAAAAGATGAGAGCTGGTGTGGCGACATGGAAATCACCTTAAAAAATTAACCCTTCCATGGTAAACGATTAGTTCATAAATCATAAGTTCACCAATCAAAGTGAAAAAAGACCCAGGAAAAAAATCTTGGGGACACAAACACTTAGTTGGACAATGAGTCTTCAAATGAGCCTGGAGTGAACAACCAGGCTGGTAAAAGAAAAATCAGTATACAGTAGTTTCATAGAAAAAAAAAGTAAAAGAAAATGTCTAGAAGAAGGAATTAATACTCTAAAAATGGGAGAGCTGTCAAGTAGACTGATAACAAGAAATTTTTTTAATTAATAATTTTTATTATATATATATATTTTTTTTATAATATTATCCCTTGTATTCATTTTTCCAAATTATCCCCCCCTCCTTCTATTCCCTCCCCCCGATGACAGGCAATCCCATACATTTTACATGTGTTACAATATAGTCTAGGTACAATACATGTGTGTGAATATCATTTTCTTGTTGCACAATAAACATTAGATTCCGAAGGTACATGCAACCTGGGCAGACAGATATTAGTGCTAACAATTTACATTCACTTCCCAGTGTTTCTTCTCTGGGTGTAGCTACCTCTGTCCATCATTGATCAACTGGAAGTGAGTTGGCTTTTCTTTATGTTGAAGATTTCCACTTCCATCAGAATACATCCTCATACAGTATTGTTGTTGAAGTGTATAGTGATATTCTGGTCCTGCTTGTTTCACTCAGCATCAGTTGATGTAAGTGTCTCCAGGCCTCTCTGTATTCTTCCTGCTGGTCATTTCTTACAGAGCAATAATATTCCATAACCTTCATATACCACAATTTACCCAACCATTCTCCAACTGATAGACATCCATTCATCTTCCAGTTTCTAGCTACAACAAAAAGAGCTGCCACAAACATTTTGATAACAAGAAAATTTGATCACTGTATTTTGTAGTTCAAGGATTTTTGGTAAGTATGGAAAGTGCAGTTTTTATTGAGTAGTGAGATCAGAAACCAGATTGATCAGAAACCAATAAAGGATTGAGAAGTGAAGAAATGGCTGCAAAGGTCTTAGAAAGACTTTTCTAGGAGATTGACTATTAAAAGGAAAAGGAATGTTGGACAATAGCATAAGGGAATGGCAGGGCCAATTAAAGAGCCTTGTTTTATTTAAGGATATTTAAAGATGAAAGAGACCTGGACAAATTTTATTCAATCAACCAATGAGCATTTATTAAACTTCTTTTATACCCTAAATCATAGTGTTAAGAATGAAAAGAAAGAAAGAAACAATGCCTACTCCTAGATCATAGGAGAAGCTGTTTGTTAATTGGAGAAAAGACAGTGGATAAAGGGAGGTTGGAAATAAGAAGGAAGTGGTTCTTTCATCCTGGGGAAAAAAAACACAAGAGAAAGAATGCATTGGATGAAAGTCCCAGTCTTGGCAAAAAATAAACTCATCACTGTCTCAAAAAACTAGAATGAAAGAGGAGAAAATGGGAAATGATATTAACAGAGTTTGAGGTTCATAGTGGAGAAAAAATCTATCTCAGAATGGATAGCTACTATTTTCTCATTAAAATAGAAGAACTCTGCTGAGATGGGAGAGAAGAGAGTTAAAGATTCTAGATGAAATAGAGAAAGGCTGGAATAGCCACTGTGCAGTAGATTGTGAATTTATTCTTTTTTTAATTATTTAGTATTTTGTTTTGCCTGTAAAAACAATTTTTAACAATAGTTTTGAAAACTCTGATTTCCAGATTCTTTTCCTTCTTCCCTCCCCACCCTGTCTCATTGAGAAGGTAAGTAATTTGTTGTTATACATGTATAATCATATAAAACATTTTCATAATAGTCATGTTGTAAAAGAAAACAGATAAAAATAAAACAAGAAAAATAAAGTTTTGTTTTGTTTTGTTTTTTTGCATATGCTTCAATCTGGTAAATTTATTCTTTAAGACCCTTTGTTACTCTCATTTCAAATCTCCAACATTGAGGTAAACTATCACTGGAAGAAGGAAGAAACTTGGATTTTAGATAGTTAAATGATGCAGTGGATAGGGTGTTGATTTTTTCCAAGCTTTTTTCACTATATTTACTAGATTTGAGTCACTTCTTCTTGACTATTGACTCAACTTTAAAATGGACATAATAATCACAGCATCCACCCCACAGGATTTTTACTAAGTTCAAATGAGATCATATTGGTAAAATGCCTCACAAATCTAAAAACATATTATTATTGTTATTATTATTATTAGATTTGCAAGTTGCTTCCTCTCTGAATCCTAATTTCTTCTTATAAAGTGAGAAAGTTGAAATGTAACATTATTCATAGGAGATAGTTAGAAATTCATAGAAGGTAAAATTTAGTTAGAACTAATCTGAGTTCAATTCTAACTTCTGATGTATGTTGTCTATATGTAAAAGACAAGTTTTTAAAAATCTCAATATTTCCAGATAACTACTAATCAAGTAAGCATTTATTAAGTTCTTACTATTTACCAGGCACTGTCCTTAAGGATTCCCACCTTCAGGGAAGGGGACTATCTAAACACTTACAATAATTGTTTTACATTGCACATACAAAGATGGTACAAGGCATTAACCATGGAGGAAGCCAGAGAAGCCTTCTGAAAAAAGATGGCATTTAATGAATCTTAAAGGAAACCAAGGATTGAAAACTTGGCAATGAAAAGGGAAACCATTCCAGGTATGGGTCATAATTCTTGCAAAGCAATATAGGATATGGATGTATCTCTTATAAGGAACACCAGTAAATAGGCCAATATAGTAATGGAATTGTAGAAAGCAGTAATGTGTCAATAGACTAGGAAAAGAGAAACAGAGAAAGTTATAAGTAGCTTTAAATTTCATAAAAAGAAGTTTACGATTGATTCTAGCTATGCTATGGAGCCATAGAAGTTTGTTGAGTAGAGGAGTGACAAGGGAAGACCTGAGCTTTAAGACAATCACTTTGGATGGAGAGAGCCATATCTATATCCAGAGAGAGGATTATAGGGACTGAATATGAATTACAACAAAGTATTTTCACCTTTTCTTACTGTTTGCTTGTTTTTTTTCTCATTCCCCCCACACTTTTGATCTTATTTTCTTGTGTAGCATGATAAATATTAAAATATGTTTATAAGGGGAAAAAAGAAAATCATTTTGGCAGTTGTGTGAAGGATGACTTGGAGTGGGGAAAACTTGAGTGAGGAAAGACAATTAGGAGATTATTCTCATAATCTAAGGAACTACAGAGAGGTTATGAGCTCTTGAACCAAGATGGTGACTGTGTGAATCCAGACAGAGATATACAATAAAGCATCATTGTTCAGCAAAATTTTGGATATGTGTGGAGAGTAAAAGTAAGAAGGGGAAGATGAATTGTGAGTTAGAGTGGGGCTAAAAGAAAGATGCAGAGGCAAGATGGAAAGGTAGTATAGTGGCTAGAATGCTGAGCTTTGGAATCAGCAGGACCCTACTTGATTCAATCACCATGTCCTAGGCAAGAACCTCAGTTTCTTCATCTGAAAAATGAAAGAGTCGAACCAGATGGTTTCTAAAATTCCTTCTAGCTATGACAGAAGAGCAAGGATGGATAACCTTCTGTTGAGAACAATATGGCATCACTGAGTTTGTGAGCCAGCCCTGAAAGTCAGCTCTTTTAAAAAATGTTTCACAGTAAATTAATAAAATGGAAAGTCTTGCTACTGTCCTGATGGCATCTCAAGGAGTGTCTTTTGTGCTCAGGGCTGCTAGCCAAATCTACTCCTACTCGCCATCCAACCCTTTTATAGTTCCCCACTTACCGCCCCTCAGCTGCCTCCTAACTGTTAATACTGCTGTCCTGGACTGCTCTTTGGTGGGAGTTGAAAGGGACTAATAACAGCAACGGACATGGACTCATTGTTTTCTCTAAATGTTTCTTCCTACACTGAAAGTTTAATAAAAATATGAATTAAAGTGGAGACAGGGAGTTGGAAATCAGTGCTGGTCTCCTGGCAATGCTATCCTATGCTTTCTTCACTCTATTTTCATCCTGATTCTGAGAGGCCTGCAAAATGTCTTGGTTGGGGAGAAGAGCATGCTGGAGAAAAAGATTTTTTGCCCAGGAAGGAGCAAGAGTCAAGTGACCAAGAGGTAAATGTCATTCAGAGAAATGGGAAAAAAATCTGAGAACTATCATGACCCTACCCTTAGACTAGGTTAGGGGAAAACTTCCCATTAGTGATCATTTTCTTCTCATAATTTATACTATTATGGTCATATTACCTGTAAAGAATTACTAATATAATTAATAGTATAAATTTCTTTGGGGGAAATGTTTAATTTGCTTAAATAAAAAGAATTATTTCAACAAGCATTTATTAAGTAGCCATACGTATCTATGTATAATTATATCTATATCTATATGTGTATTGATGGACGTGTTTATATGTGTATATAGTGTGTATCCATATATTATATCTTCAATGTACACATGCACATATATGTGAATATATACATATATGTGTATAGGTAGATAGATAGATGGATGGATAGATGAATAGATGGATGGATGGACAGATGCTAAACATTATACTAGGTACTAAAACTACAAAGACACAATGGGTTGGTGGGGGGTGTAGATAAATAGATAGAAAGTAAAATCAGGAGGAAGCAAGCACCTACAATGTGGGGGAGAGAGTTCTGTGGATTAATCAGTTAATCAATAGGTATTTATTCAATCTTACTATGTGAACCTCTGACAATACAAAGAAAAACAAACTGATGCTAAGTGAAGGGTGCAGAACCAAAAGAACATTGTAGACAGCCACAACCAGACTGCATAATGACCAACTCTGATGGACATGCTCTTCTCAACAATGAGGTGATTCGAGGCAACTCTACTAGCCTGGGAATGGAGAGCCATCTGCATTCGGAGAGAGAGATCATGTGGATCAAAGCATAGTATTTTCACCTTTTGGTTGTTTTCCTTCTTGTGTTTTTTCTCTTTTTGATTTGATTTTTCTTGACCAGAATGCCAAATATGTTTAGAAAATTCTACAGGCGGAAGAAAGGGGGATGGAAGGAAAAAAACTTGGAATGCAAGGTTTTAAAAGGGGAATGTTGAAAACTATCTTTGCATGTAAAAAAGTATTATAATATAAATATAGAAATAATACTTATTACTAATAATTACTACTAATATGTTATACATATTAATATATAATAGCATACATATAAATACATATAACATATTAATAAAAAGTTTATAAGTATAGTTATATAATACTATATTAAACTGTCTTTTCATTTTCCAAATGGAAAAATAAAAAGCTATTATAAATATTTTTTAAAAAGACAATACAAAGAAAGACAAAAGACAGTCCTTGCTCTTCAAGCTCATACTCTAAAGGGGGAGACAAGAATAAATTATAGAAAGTCACAGAGGGAAGTCACTGTCATTAAGGAGGATCTGTAAAGGCTTCTTATAAGAAGGTGAGCTTTTAGCTAGGATTTGAAAGGAGCATGAGGTGGAAATGGAGAGGGAGAGTATTCCAGGCATGGCATCCAGCCAGTGAAAATGCTCTTGAAACTAGAGATGGAGTGTTCCCTGTTGGAAGGAGACAACTATGGAAGAAGGTGTTAGAAGACTGAAAAGAGGAGGGGTGAAGATGGAGCTGCTTATAAAGGGCTTTGAATGCCAAACAGAGGATTTCATATTTGATTCTGGATGCAATGGGTAGTTTGTTGAGTGTGTTTCAGTTAGGAAGATGAAGTTGACAACTGAGTGGAGGTTGGATTGTAGCAGGAGTCCTCCACTAAAAGCATTCCAATTTGAGGGTATGAGGTTGCCAGAGGAGTTTGGAGAGGGAGAGAAGAGACGTTACAAAGGTAGAATCAAGAGAATTTGTCTATGGATTGGATATGGGAGTGAGAGTCTGAAATGGATACTCTTGGATTAGAAATGGCCTATGGGTGACTCTTGAAGAAAGTCAGGCATTTTAATAATTGCAAATGGCACTTTAAGGTCTGGTAAGCACATTGCACAAATTATTTCATGAGGAATCAGAGGCAAGGAGAGTTTGAATGACATGTCCAGGGTCACAGAGCTAGCCAGCACCTTTTTCCCAGAATGCTCTTTTTCCCAACAAAGACATCTTTTAGGCCACTCAGAAGTACTAGATTTGAACTCAGGAAAGTGAGTCTTAACTCCAAACTCCAAACCCAGCATTTAATGCATTATGGCTCCATCCAGCTGCCCTCATATAAACCATGACCTAGTTTTTATATAGTTCCTATGGAGGTTCATCTCTGCCACTCCCATTCTCATTCTTTCCTTCCCTCCCTCTTCCTCCTCTTCTCCCTCTCTCTCCCTCTCTCTTTCTCTCCCTCTCTCTCCCCCCGGGAATTACAGTTAAGTGACTTGCCAGGATCACATATCTAGTAAGTGTCTGGGACTGTATTTGAACTCAGATCCTCCTGACTCCAGGGACTGTGCTCTATTCACTGGCCACCTAGCTGCCTCTAATTAGCTATAATTTTTCTCCTTTGTATGTACCTGTTGTCTTTCTCCAGTAGAATGTAAGCTCCTTGAAGGCAAGGAAAAGTCTGCTTTTTCCTTCATAACCTCAGCGCCTAGCTGACCTTAGCTCACAGTTAGTGTTTAATAAATGCTTATTACTTAATTGAAGGATGGCTTGAACACAAGCTTCAGTGCTTTGGGAGGTCCCCACATTTCAGATTTTGTACTCAATCAGACCAGATCTTCAACCTTCAGGGATGACTCTGAAAAGTCCCCTCTTTCCAACTCCCAGTTAGTAACCAGGGCTCTGACCCCTGGCAGATGGAGAAAATTTGAGTTGTCCAATGTGTAATTATAAATATGGATTAGGTCTGTGCACGAGGCATGATCAATTGTGGGAAAATGATGCTAAATTAGTCTCCAGCTGTCAGAATGAGTCATCCTGGGACTCAAGTTGCCGTGCTGTGCTAAAGTCTCTGCTAAAGTCCTGATTCCACCCTGCTTGTGCCCCAGACTCCTCAGACCCTATGTCAATAAAAAGATCCAGGAGACTCCTGGATCCCAAAGTAGGGGTCATTTTGTTTTCTTTATTCTGGCTTGTTATAGAGGCTGGAGGACCTTCCAGAGAGAAGAGACAAGGGAAGAATATAAAACCAATTATAGAATGCAGAAGTCAAAATGCAGAGCAAGGTGGACATGAATTAGTCCAACCACCTCATTTTCCAAACAAGGAGATTTACTTAAGAGTATATGGCCACTAGGTCCTGATTGAATTTGAACCCACCCCTTCTGACTCACCATCCAATACTGTTTCCTAAGTTGCTCAAATCCTCATTGTGCTGAATTTTGCCTTTTATAACTTTCTTATTAAGTTTATTTCTCACTCCATTAAAGTCCACATTAATTTTAATATAGATGGCAAGGTAGCCTCTAGTGGAAAAAAACAAGCAATAAGACAAAAACATGGGAAAAAATATAATTCATTCCATGACCACTACTCCAAGAGAGCTAAATGGAATTCCAATTTCTAAGTTTTGAAATAAATATGGAGATACCCTAGCCCCAAGACCTCAATCTTTCCAGAGACTGTTACAGGACCCCAGATCACATCCCCAGCTACCAAGTTTGTACATAGGTGCCATTGAGCATGAGGAAAGAAGTATCAGTGGCTCCCGGAGAAATAACAAAGCTGAATGGGAAAAAATGGGCCTACTCTGTCATTAAACTCAGAATAAATAATGTTTTTCCATTGAATGGGATGGAGAAATTGTTTTATTTTATTTGGAGATGCCAGTACCTTATACAGAACTCAGGTTAATAAATGCTTATTGATTCCGGTATATATGTCCCACAATGCAGGTCTCTCGACTACATCTGGCAGTTTTGCCTTGGGTGGGCATGGCCATACTAAGTGTAGAGGTAAAATAAGTAGGCAAGAATGGGAGAAGTAAAACAAAGTAAACTGGATCTTTGGATGGGGTAAGGATGATCTGTAGAGAGTCATTAAAATTGTTCTCTGTATGACCTAAAACAAGAGATTTGACCTTTCCGAGTTTCTTTCTGAACTTTTTCTCTGTCAAGCCAAAGCATGAGACTGATTGACTTCTCAGGTTCCCTCTTGCTTTGACATCCCTATCCTATCATTCTGATTAAAACGCACCCAAGTTAGGTATTTTTTGTTGTTCTTTTTGGTCAAACTGACTTGCCACAGACAACCTTTTCAGAAATCAAAGAAATCCAAATGGGAGTAGCTAAACCACCAGCCCCCTAACCATTGCCTACTCCCTGCAATCAAAGACCTTGTTCGATAATGCTCTTAAGTTCATTTTACTTGCCATTATTTTTTTCTCATCCCTGACTTTTTTCTTTCCCCTCAACCCTGGTAGCAGAAATTTGCATGAGATCCCAGGCTGGTTGTTTTGGAGTTTGCCCTGTGTCTGATTGCCACCTGAAGGTATAATCATCTCCCGGGCAACTAATTGTCACAAAGCAGATTGAGGCTGAGGGCTTGTGTGTGTGTGTGTGTGTCTGTGTGGGGCTGGAGGAGGGGTGGATGATGCTATGTTTGGGGGGATGACAAGGAGAAAAACAAGCAGCCAGAACAGATGAATTTCTCAGCATCCCCAAATTCTGTTTTCTTGTAAATATCTTTTATTAATGAAAAACAACTCTCCCAGGGAGAGAAGACTGAAGTCCAAGAAGAGGGGAGATTTTAGCAGGAGCTTTCTCAGAATATTTTTCATTAAGGATACAGCTTTTCCCTTTGTTTGTGGAATGCATTGAAATCAGGCTTTCAGCCCAGAGTCCATAGCTCAGTGTGTCAACAGAGGGAGGTCTGGTACCATCCAAAAGAAAGATCTGTCCATTCCCAGTCTAACTCAATCATAGCCACTGCCACAATTGCCAGAACAGGTTTACTTCTGCCCTTTTTTTCTAAGATGGAGCTAAGTGGCCTTTGACAGGATGGTTAAAATTAGCTGTTAGGTAGGCTTAGTTTCACAGTATGAATTTCCTTAGGGAGTTTGATCTGTTACAGTATCTGGTCCCCAGTTGGCTCATTTGTACATGGGTGCTGTTGAGCAAAAGGGAATAAAGGGGTGTTTGTGGCTAGGAGAGGTAACAAGGTTTAATGGATAGAGAAAGCTCTGGAAGACCCCAGGTGTTCTGTCACTGACATATCCTTGACTTTATGATATTAACAGGTGAATTTGCAGTTGGGTTTTGAAAGAAGGAAAGGAAATGGACTGGTTAAGAAGGAGGGCATCCTAGTTATAAAGGTTAATGAGAGCAAGGTGTGTTGTATATGAATGAAGCAATAAATTAATAAATGAATAATGATGCATTTATTACAAGCTTACTGTATACCAAGCACTGTGCTAAGCACTAGGGATAAAAATAGATCCAAGCAAGACAGTTTTTGCCCTCAAATGAAAAAATATATATATAATACATAAAGGTAAGTTAAATGAAGGATGAAGAAGGTATTCAGGTTGTAGAGCTGTTTGAAAATGACTAGGAAATTAGATGGAGTTCTGATTTTGGGCAAGTTAGTAACAAAGCTCACTTATCAGAGCCCAAGGACCAAGGGGCAGAATCCAGGTGATTCTAGTGGGAAGGAACTGAGGAGGACAGACAACTTGATCTGAAAATGACGGAGAAGTAATCTGGTCTACTGGAGTGAACTGGGGATTGAAGTATGAGGCTCAAAGAAATAGTGAAACCATTAAAGGTTGAGGTTTTTGCAGAAATAATGCACATAAGATGCTTTGCAAAATTTTAAAGCATTATCTGAGTATTAGGATTGTGTTATTTCTTGTTCTTTTTGCCTTATAATTTATATAGTTCAGTTAAATAGAAAAGATCATAGGATAAGTATGTCTTCTGTTCTCTGGGTTGTAGTTTATGTTTGTGAGACTTATATGGGGGTATAAAATGACATTTTTGGTAATTGAATGAAAACATTGGGATGTATTATTATTTAATTCAGTTGGCAGCAGGGAGCCATTGTTGGTACTTGAGCAGAAGGCATTGGATGCTTTTCTTGGCTGATCATGTAATTTCCTGAAGAGCAGAAGGACAAACACCGTAGCAGGAGTTTCTACACCCACATCTATTCAGATCTACCTGCTCATGTAGATTGGAATAAACTGGGAGAAAAATACTAGGATTAAGAATTGAAAATTATCCATGCATATGTTTTGAAGATAAAAGGCTTTAATAAAAAAAGAAAAAAATAATTGAATAATTGAAAGAGACCCTAAAGATCATCAATCTTAATTTCATTGTCTTATGCATCAGGTCCATGGAGTTTATATGACTTACTCAAGATTTCCTAATTAGCAAATAGCTGTCAGAATTTGAACCCAAGATTTGTGACTGTGAATTCAATTCCACACTCTCCCCTTTAGGAACTTAAGGCATTTTCTGGGAATATGATTCAATATGCCCCAAATCTATGATGATTAGGAGTTGACCAGTAGACACTACCAGGTCCAGAGGTACAATTCAGAAACAAGAAGGGTCCTCTGCCTGTCTGTTTCAGGACTTCCGCATAGGAGGAACTGCCTACTCCAGAGCTTTCTGCTGGATTCCTAATTGCTTCACCATGTTCATTAAAAACAAAGTAAAATCACAAGTACCACTTTGCCAAAGTCCCAGTTAGGCTCATTAGAAGAAGAGGTTTGTATATAAGCCTGAGCCCTGCACCACCGCTACCCCTCCCAGACTTCTCTTAGCTGAGATCCAGAGAAATCAGCCCAAGTAGCCCCAGGACTCTCCGTGGCTCCTCATGCTGTTTTCTTGATAAACTCCATTTGTTCTCTGGCGGTACAGATGTCGCACCTGTTGCCATGGCAGCCAGTCACATTAAATGATGGGAATGGTGCCTCTATTTTATTCTTGCTGTGAGAGTAGGCGATGAGAATGATCGTGGAGAGAAGCCTGGTCTTCTGGAGACAGAACAAGAAAGTCAAAGAATAGACTCATTGTGTGACCTTTTGCTAGTGACTTCCTTATCTAGGGACCTCAAGTGCCCTCCCACAAAATGGTGAAAGGGTGCCCATTCTCATTACCCAGAACAGTTGTAGGGACCATTCTGGTAGCAATGAAAATAGAAATACTTTGGACAAAAGGAGGAGGAACAAGAAGAGGAGCTCTGCTGCAGAAAAGGAAGGGGAAGAGAAACAATAGAAGGGAAAGAGGTCAAAGTTTTGGTAGTCATCTTAGTGACCAAAACTAAGCTGTCAAAGTCTTCTGCTAAGGAAACAAAGAGAAAGAGAATAGCAGTGATTTCTCAATACTTAGCCAACACTGCAGTAATCAAATAATCAAGTTTTTTTATTAAAATCCTACTATGGTCCAGGTCACTGCATGGCCACGGTGTGGATTGATAATCCACATCAGATCACTCTACCCCTCCTCTTTCTTCATCTGGCCTCTCCCTCCTGATTTGATTTTGCCCATTCTCATCCCCTTTATCTTCTTTTTTTTTTTCATTTTCTCTCTCTTCTTTATTTTTGCTTTTTTTTTATCCTCTCATTTCTTTCTCCTTTCTCCCTTTATTGCTTTCCCTTTATCAGGTATCTCTCCCCCTCTCTCACATAAATCTCCTCCTTCCTCTATTTTACTTTCTTATCTCTCCCTTCTTTCCTTTCCTTCCTTTCTCAATTCTCTCTCCCACTTTCTGTTCCTTTTCTTTATATCTTTTCTTCCTTGCTTTTGTCTCCCTTTTTCTTCTACATTCCCTGTTTCTCTCCCCATTATCTCTTCTTCTGCTCTCTTCTATGTCTCTTTCTCTTTTCCCCCAGCACTCTCTCTTGAGTTCCTTTCTTCTCTCTTCTACTTGTCTCCCTTATTGCTCTTTCTCACTTCTTCCATCTTTCTTTTTCTCTTTTTATTCTTTTCTTTCATGTTTCTTCTATATGTTTTCCCACCTATTACTTTTCTTCTTTTCTTCTCATCTCTTCTTTACCCACCAAAATGTCTATCTTCTTCACTATTTTCTCCCTGGTTTTCCTTCTCTTTCTCCCTTTTATTGTCTCCCTTTTTCTCTCTCTCCCTCCCTTCCTCTCCCTCTTCCTCTCTTTCTGTCTCTGTCTCTGTCTCTGTGTCTCTGTCTCTGTCTCTGTCTCTCTCTGTCTCTGTCTCTCTCTGTCTCTGTCTCTGTCTCTCTCTCTCTCTCTCTCTCTCTCTCTCTCTCTCTCTCAAACTTCTGTCTCTCTATACCAGTCTCTGTGTATCTCTGCCTTTCTCTGTCTCTTTGTGTATTTCTCTCTGTCTCTTCCCTACATAACTCCACCCATATCTTTCTTCCTCCTTTCTTAATTCAATAACGGTGCTATCACACCAGTGCATTAATTGTTTTCTGTTTATTCCGAATATGGCTTGCTTTGTATATATTCATTTGCTTGTTGTTTCCTCCCTTAGATTGAAAGCTCCTTGAGGACAGGAACTAATTTTTTGCCTCTTTCTATATGCCCAGCACTTAGCACAGTGCCTGGCACAAGGTAGATATTTAATAAATGTTTATTGATAGATTGATGTTTTCTCTACCCTTGTTCTCTCTCTCTTCCTTTTCTCTCCCTATTTTCCCCCTTTTCCATTTTGTCCTTTTCTCTCTCTTCAACTTCTCTCCAATGTATCTTTTCCTCTCTCATCAGTCCATATCTCTTGTTTCTCATATACCATTTATCTTCTTTTATACACATACATAATTTCCTTCTTTATCATTCCTATGTTTCTCTCTGTCTCTATGTGTGTCTCTCTGTCTCTCTGTCTTTCTAACTCTCTCTCTGTTTCTCTCTCTCTCTCTCTCTCTCTCTCTCTCTCTCTCTCTCTCTGTCTCCTTTCTTCTCTCTCACATCTCTCCTCTTTCTTTCAAAAGTCAGAGACTCCAAAGCTTATCTCCCTAGTTTTTCCTCTCTGAGGACCTGTTACTCAAAATTTTAGTCAAAAAAAAAAGGCAAAGTAAACTCACAGAGGAAGATGCAGACCAAGGCCCAGAGGATGCTCTGAATGAGGCACTTTACTGGCTCCTGATTGAAGAGAGCCAAGTGGCCTTTGCGGATTCATTTAGACTCTCAATGCTTCCCTGGCAGTTGATGATTTATGTTAGAAGGCCATTAAGGTTTCAGTGCCACAGAAGAATAGCAAAAAATAGCTTACATTTTAGAAAGCAACATTGTGTGGTTACAAAATCCATTATAGCATTTCTTTCTTTCATTTGAAATTTAGAAGAACCTAGGGAGGCAAATAAAATGGGTAGCTTCATTCCAATTTTACAAATGAGGAAACAGAGGCTCAGGGAGAAAACAGCATACTTTATGTCATCCAGCAAGAGCACGGCAGGTTAGAACTTTACTCAGGTATTCTAAGTCAGAATTCTAACACTTCTCTTTCTTTATATGAAATGGGCCAATATAAGTCTTTGAAATAATTTACACTCGTTGTCCATTGAAGCCATCTAGAGTGTTGATGGAAGTTAGGAGAGGAAGCAAAAGAAGCAGCCCAAATGGTCTGGTGACAGGACAGACAAGAGAGGACATTGTGTTTGGGAAGAAGACTGTTCTAGCTGGAGACCTATTTTAGAGATAGGGCAATAGGTAGGGTCAACACCTAGATCACTCACTAAATGAGAAAGAAAATGAAGTTTTTATTTTGCTTTGTGAACCCTCCTTCCTTGGATTTTTCATCTCCCTCTCTTCACCTATCTGCTTCATGTCCTGTCTGTAGCTGATCAGAATCTCCCACTGTAAAAGTCCACTTACTTTGGCCTTCAGGGAAACTATTGTTTTTCCTGGATCTGTATGTTCTTCCTCACTGCTCTAGATTTATCTGTCAAATGTCTATGCTCTCCTCCATTCATTGTGAGTTAGTTCCTCCTTCCTACTTCTATCTATCCCTATGATTTCTCTGGCCAAACAACGCAGAGGATAAATGGAAGAGAATAAGAGAAGAGAGGAAATAATAGAAATCAGAAGGACACATAGGAAACAGGAGAAAGAAGAGAGGAGAGGAAGAGGAAAAAAGATACAGGAGAGATGAAAGTAGCAGGAGAATGAGGAGACAAATTAAAAATAGAGAAATCAGAGAATTAAAGGAGTGAGAGACAGGAGAGAGGGGAGAAATTGCAGGAAAAGGAAAGAAGAGAATAGAATAGAGGCAGAAGGGAGGGAAATGAAAGAAGGGTAGGAAGGAAGGAGAGATGAAGAGAAGGAAGGAGAAAAGAAGGGAGGGAGGTGATGAAGGAAGGAGGGATTGAAGGGAAAAATGAAAGGAGGGAGGGGAAAAGGAAAGAAGTAGGGAGAGAAGGAAAAATGAAGGAAAGGAGGGATGAAGAAGGAAGGAAAGAAGAGGAAAGGAAAAATCAGGAGAAAGGAAAGGAAAAGGAGGAATGGAAGATGGGAAGAATGAGAGGATTACAATCCTGTGTTAGATAAGGTACAGAAAAACACTTAAAAGAAGGGAAGCTGATTCAGTGCTACACAGAGTCTTTGTGGCCAATGGTCTTGGGAGCCAGGTAAATACCAAATAAACAGAGCCCAGATACACTGCTAAGGTTGTTAGGTACAAAGAAAAGATGCTGTTTTGCAATGGCTGATTTAAAGGGAATGAGCAGAGCACCATTCTGCTAGATTCCACTTACAATTTGTTAGGTAGAGATCACTAGTGATAGAGGCTGAGACTAGTAATGAGAAATGGTGGGTCCTAGCTAGAACACTCTATTTCCCAAAATAACCGTTGTCCAATATAATGTAAATTTCTTGAAGACAGAAGGGCTGTCTCATTTTTGTTTCACTCTCTCCAGTGCCTAGAACATGGACTTAGATACAGAAGGCACTGAATATAAATGTTAAATTGAACAGAATTGTTGGGTGGGTAGTTGAATGAATAAGTACTTTGCCATCATATACTAAGGACCATTTCCTTCTCTCTTACAGTTGAAAACTTTCATATGGATCATTGTCCTCCCCCCCATTAGGATGTGAACATGTAATATTTTGCTTTTCTATTTGTATTCTTTAGCACTTAGTGCTTAGAAAGTAGGATAGAGACTGGACAGCTGATTTCACTAGTAAAAGTACACGTTGCTGAGAAAACTACTTCTACCAATTCAGGTCAACACTTTCTCTGCAACTGATGGCTTTAAAGAGTTCCCCAGAGCACTGTTGTAGCAGAATAAAGAAATTGAGTAGTTACATCCAGACAACAGTTTATTTAGCCATGCATATGGTTGGAGTAATCAACTGGGCCCAAGGTTCTTGATGGCCAAAGTTATAGAGCCTTGTTTTCTACACACATTTGGAGAGGGAAAAAAAACAGGAAAAACAATATTATAAGATTTGAGACTCCTAGTTTTTACTTTCTTATTGATGAAGGATATTGGGAAATACTGAGTTGAGAGGGAAAGGAGTAGTCTGGACAATTTTGGGGACTTATCCAAAATCAGGTTACGTACAAGCGGTTGAAACAGTTCATAAAATGGTGGATGAAAATAAAAAATGGATCCACTTATGTTAGTTTTAATATTAAAGTTCTAAGTGATTTACTTGAGGTTCCAAAGACTGTATGTCTTTTTCAGGATCTGTACTTGAAGACAAATCTTCCTGGTTCAAAGGCTGTCCTCTATCTTCTATCCCATGATGCCCCTATGCACAAAACAAATGTTGTTTTGTTGTTGTTGTTTTCACTGAATGTCTAAAATGGCAGAGATCACTTCAGGAAGGTTGTGGGTAAAGTAAATGTAGATATAATTACCAAGTCCAAATACAAAAGCAGTTTCCACTTCCATAGTGCTTTAAGAATCCCAAAGTGCCTTTTTCTACAGTGCTGTGAAGTGAGTAGTATAATTATGGTCATTCCCATTTTGTGGAGGAGGAAACCAAGGCTCAGAATAGTCAAATAAGTTTTCTGCCAGTAATGTAGTTAATGTTTGTACCTTGTGTTCTAACTCCAAATCAAGACTTCTTTCTATTATGTTAAATTGATGAGAAAGGGACAGTATTGCCAAGTGAATAGCGCCTGGTCCTTGAGTAAGGAAGACATTGTATTAAATCCCACTTCAGATATTTACTAACTCTGTAACCCTGCAGAAGGCACTTGGCCTTTCTGGGCCTCATTTTCTTCATCTGCAAATTGGGAAGAGAGGGAGGACTAGATGCCCTGGAGGCCTCTTTCAGCTATAAATATATGATTTTATGAACCAAGGTAGGTCTCAATCAGTCTAAAAGAAGTCAATTAAAGATGACTAAAAGTTATTACTGGTTTTCAAAATGAGTACTAAACTTTGGAAATGGTTCACTACAAGAGATGATACAGCAAATATTTACAGAAATTTCTTGTCTAACAATTATAAATAACAACTGAGTTGCTTGGGTACATGCTTAAGCTTTTGATGAATGTTCTTGCTGGAAAAGAATTTAGCAGCCATCCCCTCCATTTATCATTATTATTACTTTCCAAAAATAAGTGATAGCTTTTGTCTTTATACCGGTCATTTCCTACCCCAATTCCCCGGCAAAAAAAGAAAAACAATAAAACATTAATATTCCCATGTCTGAAAAATATATATACTAATCTGTCCTAGCAGCTACCTCTCTCTCTGACATAAGAAGTTTTTTTAATTGTTCACATTGTTTAATTTTCTTCCTTTAATTACCAAAAAAATTAGAGTATTTCCATAAAGAAAACAAAACAAACAAAAATATCGCATATGAGTCCAGGAATCTCCATTTTATATAACTTTGTTCAAAAGAAATTATATGATAAATTCCATACATTATCACTTTCAAAACTGTCCTGCTTGTGGTGCTTCCTTTTGAACTTTCTTCTGTTCCCTTCTGTGCATTTTAAAAAAACTTTCAATGAGTCATTTTCTGTCAGGAAATGAATAACAAGTTTCATTGTGAGTCTTTTGGAGATATAACAGGCCATCAAAGTTTTTAAGTCTGTCAAGATTATTAGTCTTTACAACATTGTCCTTATAGAAACGGTTCTACTCATATCACTCATTATATCTTACACTGCAAAAACATACCATTTCATTTATATATCACAAATCACACAATCACTCCCTATTTAATGGTCACCCCTTCTCCACTCTTTATTTGATGAACACCCCTTCTCCTTTTAGTTCCTTGTTTTGTCTTGTTTTTCCTTTCCCTTCAGAAATCAGGAAGTTTGTTTTGCTTGTGACTCTTCTTCCCTCAGTATCACACTCTCTCTTAAATACTACCTCCATTACTGCTTATTTTCCAAGTGAATTCCATGTATTTCTATGTCAAAGTCGTGTGTGTGTATGTGTGTGTATGTATTTAATCTTTCTTTATCCTTTTCAGACTAAAGTTGCTCTCGTGCCTGTTTCTCTCATCCCTTCCTCCTTTGCATTATTTTCTTTTTAGCTATTTCAAATAGAAGAAATAGACAAGTCTCCTCTCTTTCTTCTTTCATTCAGTATTTATATATTCTTTCTATGCTCTCTCCCTTTCCACTCTTCAAACCCTCAGAAAGTTGAGTCATTTCATACCCCAAAACTTATGGGTCTTAATTACTTAAATATCTTTTAAATACTTTGTAATTCTGAAGGGATATTTGAGGGTTTTTTAAACTTTAATTAATAATAATAGCTAGCATTAAGATAGAGCATTATTGTGGATAAAATGCTTTACATTTGTTAATTAAGTTGATACTCATAACAGACATGTGAGTTATGTTCTATTATGATCACCATTTCACAAGTAAGATTAAGTGATTTGCTCAAAGTCATACTGGTTAAGTATCTGAGAAGGTATTTGAACCCAGGATTTTCTGACTCTGAATCAAAATTCTATCTACTATGCTATCTAGTTACCTTAGTACAACATATCCAGTTCCTTCCAACAGCTTAAATAAATTTACTTTTTTTTTGAGGTTTTACTTTTGAGTTTTGTGTTTTCATTTCAAAATTTTTATTCAGTGCTATTCTTTTTCAGGGAAAAACACTAGGGATAAGTTATTCTTGATTTTGCCATTAAAATTTTTATATTCCAAGATCGCCTCTCATCTTTAGTATAAGATGCAACCAGATCTTGTATGACACTGACTCTGGTTTCTTGGTACTTAATGTCATTCTTTCTGAATGTTTGAAGCATTTTTGTTCCTTGATATGGAAACTTTAGATTTTGGCTATTGTAAATTTCTAGGACTTTTCCTTTGGGGGGTTCTTTTAGGAGATGACCAGTGCATTCTTTTTCCATTTTGTTTTCTGGTTCTAATAGATCTGAGAAGTTTTCCTTTATGATTTCATGAAATATGC
Organism: Sminthopsis crassicaudata; assembly: GCF_048593235.1. Lineage (NCBI taxonomy): Eukaryota > Metazoa > Chordata > Mammalia > Dasyuromorphia > Dasyuridae > Sminthopsis > Sminthopsis crassicaudata. The sequence continues at coordinate 447,485,769 of NC_133620.1, forward strand.
TGTCCAAAAACTTTGAGGTACCATTATACACCTCTCATATTGTTTAAGATGACAGGAAAAAATAATAAAAATGTTATCAAGGATATGGAAAAACTGAGATATTAATGTATTACTGGTGGAGATGTGAATTGATCCAACCATTCTAGAGAGCAATTTGGAACTATGTCCAAGGGCCTATCAAACTTTGCATACCCATTGATCCAGCAGTGTCTCTACTGGGTCTGTATCACAAAGAGAACATAAAAAAGGGAAAAGAACCCATATGTTTGTAGCACTCTTTTTGTAGTGACAAGGAACTGGAAACTGAATGGATGCCCATCAGTTGGAGAATAGCTAAGTAAGTTATGGTGAATTTTATAGAATATTATTATTCTAGAAGAAATAATCAGCAGGATGATTTCAGAAAGACCTGGGGAACTTACATGAACTGATTCTAAGTGAAGTGAATAGAACAAAGAGAACATTGTACACAGCAAGTGCAATATTATGTGGTGATAAACTCTGCTGAACTTGACTCTTCAACAGTGAGATGATTCAGGCCAATTCCAATAGATTTGTGATGGAGAGAGCCATCTTTATCCAGAAAGAGGACTATGGGGACATAGTATTTTCATTTTTTTGTTTACTTGCTTTTTTTTTCTTTCTCATTTTCCTTTTTGAACTGATTTTTGTGTGTGCAGAATGATAAATACAGAAATATGAATTGAAGAATTGCACATGTTTAACCTATATCGGATTTCTTGCTGTCTAGGAGAAGATGGTGGGAGAAAGAGAAGGAGAAAAAAGGAACATAAAGTTTTGCAAGAGTCAATGTTGAAAACCATCTTTGCATCTATTTTGAAAATTATAAAAAAACTATTATTAAAAAACAAAAAGAAAAAAATATGTTGTTACTCTTTAAAAAAAAAAAAACATATTTTTAATGAGTCTCTGATTTCCTTCAAGACTCTCCTCAAGTATCATACTCTATAGGAAACTTTTCCTGGTTGCTCTCTTCCCATTGCTAATACATTCCCTTCCAAGATTATCATTAATCAGTTCTGTATATATTTCAAGTGCACACATGTATATATTTTATGTACATCCATACATATTTAATAGAATGCAAAAAGGGCAGACACTGTTTTAATCTAGGCTCTGTGTCCCCAGCATTTAGAACAGTGTTTGGCACAAAATTGGTATTTTTTAAATGTTTAATGATTGAAGAAGTGACTAATTTCCTTGGAGTCCAGTATCATGTAATAGAAAGAGACTTGGATTTAGAGCTAAAGGATCCTGGTTGTTATAATCTTGACTCTACCAAGATCTGTGTGAGTCTGGGTCACCTTTGGGTTGGATAAAGTAATCTTTAATGCTCTTTCTAGTTTCCAGGTTTTATGAGTTTCGTTCCAGGCCCCGAGAGCCTTTTGTCAATTCTGGCCTGACCCCCTCTGCTTTTGCAGCCTCCATCCACAATTTTTAATGCATTAGATTTCCCTTTTCCTTGAGCTCTCTCATCTTGCTTCTAGCTTTCAAACTATGATCCTCTGACTTCTTTGTGTCTCATTTTCTTCATGTATAAAATAAGGAATTTGGACTTCCTTAATTCTAAGGTCCCTTTTAGCTCAGAATCTGATTCTACAACAATATTCTGATTACTCATCAAATAGAACCTCCAGTTGGTGCTTTGTAAATGTAGATAGCTGCAAATGTAGATTGACTGATTGAATTGGGGAGGTTTTGTAGACTGGTGTAAATGTAGATTAATTGACTGAATTGGGGAGGCAGGGCAAAAGGATTTAGTAATTCTTCTACCCTAGGCTAGCTCTCAGTCACACAGGACTGTCTTTTCCCTTTTGCTTCCTCTTTGTCTCATGTTATCCATCAATATAGTAGGAAGAGTGGTTGTCTTGGAATCAGAAACCTTCATTTGTGTTCTACATCTGCTACTTACTAATGGCCAAATAA